>NC_135505.1:68637285-68902285 GCF_052857255.1 Amblyomma americanum | reverse complement strand
TCTAGAAAAGCAACACTCCTGGCCTTAGCGCTCAAGTTCGAAAAGAGCTTAAAGGCGCTATAAGAGTCTTTTTGCCACAACACTGACTTGATACTTCCAGAATCCTCCGCAAAACATTTGGAGGTACTTTTCTGGTTATAAAACTACTGTAAGCAGTATTTCAGTAAAGAGAAACATCTCTACCAAGCCAGCAGTGATGGCCCAAGAATTCAATTGTTTCTTTGCCTCTGTATTTGCACCAAAACATGGTAGAGCATCGGTAGAAATGCCATGTCAAATACACTGTGAGAGCAATGTCTTTGTATTAAAGGAGGGTGTTATCTGCCTGCTTTTAAACTTAGAAAATAACAAGACCGCAGGACCAAACATGATTCATTCCTTATTTTTAAAGAGATACTGCGAATGGGTTTTAGTTTCCTTGGTTAAATGTTTTTCGATTTCGCTGGATGAATTTGCTGTGCCGAGTGACTGGCCCGGTGCAAAGTTGTACCAGTACATAAATCTGGAGAGAGGTTAAGTGTTCAAAAATGTCCGGTATTAATCACATCTTTTGTATGCAAAATGCTAGAGCATATTATCTCTAAATATCTAATGCAGTGCCTTGAAGAGCATCATATTTTTTACAGCAAGCAGCATGGATTCCTTAGCTGCTCCTCTCAAGTCACACAATTATTCAAAACTGTTCAGAGCTATGGCACAGCCATTAACTCCAAAGAATAAATTTGCCTTATAGCACTAGATTTTTCGAAAGCCTTTGACAAGGTATGCCGCGCGAAACTTGTTGAAAAATTTACGTTCAGCATCAATCTCAACGTTATAAAAAGGGGACAGGCCAATTTGCATAATAGGAAGCAATTCTTATACATCATTGGTGAACGTACACCAACTTTAAATGTGTCCTCTGGTGTCCCGAAAACGCCGGTTTTATGTCCCATTTTATTTTTATTGCATATTAATGATATTGGGAAGGACATACATTCCTCTGTCTAGGTGCGACTGTTCGCCGACTATTGTTTATTGTTTTGTCGCGTTAAAGATTTTCAACAACCAAGTTTTCTTAAATGAGGCATTGCGAAAGATTCACAGTTGGTGTGTCCAGCGGGGAATGAGTACTAATCTTGGAATGAAAGTTTACATGTCAATTTATAATAGAATACAGCCTCTAGCGTTTCCTTATACAATCAGTGACACCGAAATAAAGCGCGTCAGCAAGCCGCAGTCCTTCGGCGTCACAATCACTAGCAAACTAAACTGCAGTGACCATCTAAGCCGCATCTTTGGTTCGGGACAAAAAAAAACATGGCTTCCTAAAACTAAAAGAGAAGAATGCTAACCGTAATGTTAACCTTAAAGCATATAAAACTATCATCCGTCCGTTTTTGGAATATGCAGCATTACTATTGGACACTTGTCAAAAGTAAGTCATTGATAACATTGAACGGGTTCAAATACTCGCAGTAAAATTTCTTCTTTCCGGCTACCAACGATACCAACCAGTAACAGCGCTGCTCCCTTTTGCGAAACTCTATGTACTCAGCACTGAGAGAAAAATAGCCCGTATAAAGCTTTGTATGAGCTGTATAAGAGCAAATTAAACCTCGATCCTGGTTGTACCTGCGGCCTCCTGGAAGAATACCACCTCGTACTAATCACCCATATGCAGTTATGACTTAAACACCAATAGTTCATGTTTTTAAGCCTCCTTTTCTTCCTAAAGCAATAAAAAATTTCAAGTACCTTCACCTGCAATTATTTGTTGACACTACATTAACAGAGAACATTGTGCATAAATTGGAAACCTGTGTTAAATAAGAATTATTCGACTTTGTGAACCTGTAAATTTCTTAGTTGCCTTTGCATTGTTTTCATTCCGGCCTTGAATGATGCGTATTTTAATACTGTTTTTTTAAACTCTATTGCAAATAAACGAACAAAAACATCGTGCCATAGAGTTTTTGAATTACTAAATCTTTTGCATGATTAGAGGCCTAGAAATTCAAAGTCGTGTGAAACCTTTCATATTCCTCAATTTGTAGTGCCAATCAACCAGCAAGCTTTGGTACGCACGAATAAAGGACCTTCCGAATGGCTGCAACGAGGAGTTCTTGGCCTGCAATATTCGGTCAACAGTGCCAAATCACGAACGTTCCCAGATATTCGGCAGCCAAACATTACAATGGTGTTTTTGGTGCGCTGAAAGGGTATTGAACATCGGCACACCGCACTGAGGGTAACGGAGAAAGAAGCCGCGAGCCCCTACAAGAGATATAGTGAGAGGAGCTAGAAAGAAAAAAAAGCTCTAACAAGAAGTTGTCGTTAGATCATATGCATGGCGATGGAGATAAAAGAACAAAACAGGACAGATGGAAAGTTAAACCTGTGCTTTTTTTTCTAGTTGGGGAATAGATCTACGCTGGTTTTTCCGGCCTACAAACGCAGAAGACACACAAACTCTACACAGTGATACTAAATTGTGCACCTGTCAATTATTCAAACAGGGCTTTAGGGACGTTTCTAGGAGACTAATTTTCAGAGCACACCGCTAGCTCTAAAACATGTTTATCATCATACCGAAAAGACGTCACGCACAAAATCAAAATTGAATTCGGCTTCTCTGGCTTGCGCCACAGTCCTCACGCTTTTCTCACTGTAGCCTTAGGGAGAGAAGTGCACTTGAAATCAAGTAAAATTTTTGTTCAGCATCATAGACACTTGACGGCATAGTGAAAAAGCCACTTAGATGCTTCACGGCGACTGTGACCCCTGTGCAAGGCAGCAGGAGCACACGTTGATTCATTGTTATCCATCTGCGCCAAAAAATAAAAAATACGTAATTTAAAATAATAATAATAAGTATACTTCAGCAGTTGTGTAAAACAGTTTCAAGTACATCCCCAGTCACTTTCTAAACATATATTTAGGGTCTGCACATTCATACCAACGAAAATTCAGCACGTTTTTTTAGACGTAATGTCAGCATCGATGAAATAAAAGTTATGCTGCATGCCATATCAGGTGAGTGCTATGGATTTGCGATGTTGTGCTTTAACGTGCAGGGAATTCAATACCACAGCATCTGTTTCCCATTAATAATACCAGTACGTGGTATGTAGCACTTTTCACTCATTCTAGTTATGTATGCATTCGTTTTTATCGTCAATTCTACTAAAATATTAAAAAAGATTTGAGCAAAAACGCCGCAGGAACAGGGACAAGAAAAAGACGGGACAGCGCTTGTCCCGTCTTCTTTCTTGTCCCTCTTCCTGCGCTGTTTTTGTTCAAGTAAGTTCAACTCGCTTAACTGGCGGTGTTGCTGAAAAGCAGTGCTTCGCGGTAACTTCGGTACCAAGCATTTAATACTTGATCACATATCCTGGTGGCTAGCATAACTTGATATGTATGAAATATAGGTTCGTTGTAAGAGTTGAATGGTCTATCGACACTAATACGAACCACTTTTTTATAGTTTATGCAATACAGCAACGTTTTCAAACGTGGTGGAACCCCATAATAGTTGGCTGTAGGTTAGGTAAGAAAGGAATAGCACGTTATAAATTACTTTCTTAACCGCGACGGGTAATAAATAAAGGACTTTTAACAGCATACCAATGGTTCTTAAAATCTATAAGAGATATTATTCTCGTGAAGAAAACAAGGCATATTTCCCTGCAATATTACTCCCAAGGTTTTTAGTGACTGAACTGCTACCGGGGTATGCCCGAGCAGGACATTCGGTTGTACATATAGAGTTTTATTTTTAACACTGAAAATATTAGATGAACATTTTCTTTTGTTGGGAATTAGTAATGATGCTCAACTGCACGCAAATATTCTGTCAAGTACTTTACTTGCATTAAGTGTTAATTGTGAAATAGTAGGAGCTGTTAAGAACACTCTTACACAATCTGCGTAAATAACCAATATGGGACAGTCGCTAGTTCACACAATGTTAATAATGTAGAGGTTAAGTTAAAGCTCCGCTAGGATGGCCCCCAGTGAAACCTCAGAATAAATGTGTTCGCGTGTGGCATAGAATATTTGACAGCATTCCTTCCATGGCGATGTCCTAAATAACTTTGAGAAGGTTTAGAAAATTGCCAGTGAAACCATAATGATCATGTTTCTGGGGTAAACTTTATGATTCGTTTTATCGAAAGGCTTGGAAAAGTCTAGAAATGCCGAGCGCACACTACTGTATTTCAAATTATTGTAAATAACTTATTTTGGTGTTAGTAAAGCTTATTCATCTCTCCTGCCTTTCACGAAACAAAAGTTAGAACCTCCTAAATAATTGTACTGATTAACGAAAACTTTTCAAGCATTGATGTATGCACTTTTCTTTCCACTTGTAAAACGCAGGTAAAACATATTCCGCGTAAATGCATAATTAATTCTTTTTGCCATCTTTAAATAGCGCATTTCCTTTTTGCAATTTCGTGTTTACCATGGTTGTGATATTGGGTTTGAAGCGCATGTTAATGAAAATAATTTGCAAGCAATCTACATTACGGCATTTGCTGTTTTTAAAAGACTGGTGACTTTTGTCAGCATCCCGCACTACTGCGGGGAATAAAAATGCGCTTTCAAGCACCTAAGCACCCAAGTACTTTATTAAGTCCTCTGAACTAGCGTCCGCAGCGGCAGTATTGAAAAAGTATACATAATTTTAAAACAGGTTAAGGAAGTAATGCTTTGCATAATTTTATAATGTTTGAACACTGAGGAAGGCCGCTCCAGGTTAACGCGTAACTTAGTGTTAATGTTGTAAATTGAGCGCAGTGTCTTGAAGCGCGTACACTTCTCGCATTCCTCACATGGCAAGGAGAAGGACGAACAGAACTATGACAATCTATTGATATGGAGTTAACACATATCTAATTTATGTCTAAAGAATCGCCTGCACATAATAAATATTTGTTATAAATAAAATCTTAACTCTTGGCTTTAATAAGTTTATTTTTTGCTCCAAGATAGAGCTTTATTTTAATCTTTGGACAGCTGGTTTAAATATTAGAATAACTTAACAGATCAAAGGGAGCTGGAATTTTGTTTCACATCAAAACGTCATGCAGAAAACATTGCAGCTAGTTGCTGAATCACTGAAAAATGTAACGCACAACGTGAATAGCGACCATATATTTCTTCTGATTTCTTCTATTACTTCCTGAGAGATCAAAGAAGAGCATTTGGGTTGTTTTTCAAGTATCCCTCCAATCTTTAGGAGGGGAAGATCGCTTCTACTATTAATACTGCCAGTCCTAATAGACCAATCTTTGAACATACTGAAAATGTAAAGCTTATAGATACGTAGGCCCAGGTTAATAGTAGAAGCCTTAATTTTTGGTACTACATGATTCTATTTTATTCGCAGGTTTAGAGACGTAGTAGTTATTACGTGAAATCAGTTCAAAGAGGGAACATTTAGAGCTTATCATGAGCACAAAGGACGAGTTCTTCTGAGAGAAAAATACCAGACATCTTTAAACGCAGCGCGGAAAACGTCAGTCCGGTGTTTTGAAAGAGTTAAAGCATCGTCGTTCGAAACTTTAGTTATTTACTAGTGTGTCATTTTTAATAGAATTTTAGGTGGAAAAACAAATTGTTTCTTCCATAAGCAACAGTGCGTATAGGCGTACCATAGCACTTTTAGCAACCTTGTTCGCGGCGTACATTGCGAAAGGAAATTGAGCTCTACTATTTCAAAACCGGCATACGCTTTTTGTTACTTTGTTAACAAGTCACAATGGTGGCCTTGCGGTTTGAGTTCAGTGATGTGTGTTCGACCGCTTGTTCAGCCAGGTACCTCCCGGTTTCCAATGCGTACAAACTTCCCCTTTACATGGAGCTCTTTTCCAGTGTATATGTTGGATCATTAAATATTTGAAACGACCAATAGCACATGGCGCCATGCTGCTCTTGGGCCATTACAATGCATCATTATCACAGTTTTTCTTCTTGAGCGGACTTTAAGCCAAATTTCCTTGCTCTTAGCATTCTAAAATAAATTTGCGGTATTCTGGCTTTAGTCCGTTATTCGCACCCACCTTTTGGGATCTATAGACTCGCCTGCGCAAAACGATACCTTTATTACAGTTCGACTTGTCGTAATTTGATTTGGAATGGCATTGCTTCTCTGAGGTGGCGTTAAACATTCATGACAGCTTCCACCATAGCCATGAAGGAAATCTTTTATACCAAGGTGGGAGCCCAACATGACCAAAAAAACAAAAAAGGCTACTGTCTCCACCCGAAAGGCTGGTGAAAACAAGAAGGTGAAGAAAAAGGGCTCTCTTGCAACAAAGGTAAAAGTAAAAACTATTTATCAACTACAAAAAATTACCGCAGATTTTTGATGTTCTTTTATTTATTTGGTCATACTTTGAACCCTCTAATAGCTGTCGTTGCAGGGAGGGAACAAAAACAAATACATTTCATGAGCACTTCAATGAGCAATCATGAATCTGAATTCAAAATTGTACACCATTTCCCAAAACATATCGACACATAGTTCAAATTGTTGCCCGTTCGCACTCTCCACAACATTACTTGGCAGTTAGTTCTATAGTTCAATTACATCAGGAAAAAATGAATACCGGTATACATCCATTTGTGTGTTAATAGGTTGTAGTGCCCTGCTGTGCTTTTTTCGGGAACCACGTTTTAGAGGCGCTTTCGCATAATGTTCTTTATTTTTTTTATTGCCCCCTACATTATCTGGAAAAGAAGTTTGAGTCAGTCCTCAGCGTTTCCTAATCACACTGCTGTATCATCCCTGTAACGGAGTCAGTACGGTGATGCTTGGAGCATATAAAACGTGTCGAAATCCGCTGTATTGTTTCTACCTTCGTTTTTAAGCATTTTTGGTGGGGGCTCCAGACACCATTCGCATATTCCAGAACTGGTCGTATACACGTTTTTTAGGCGACCAATTTAATTTCTTTAGTCGCATTTGGAAGCTTTCTCCTAAGAAAGCAGAGCTTTTGGTAAGCTTTTTAATTGATAATTTCAATTTCAATACGCCAGTCTAGATTATGCGTCACTGTCACCCCTAATATTGGAAAATCTGTACCTCTACCAAGCCATTTTCTCCTATATTATATTCAAATCTGGTGAAGTTCTGTTTTTCACTTATGTGGGTGTAAGTAGATTTTTTGTAGTAAATTACCATGCCCCAGCTTCGGCACCGCGAGTTTAATGAATGCAGGCATCTCTGTAGTTTAATCCTATGTTCCGCGCGAGCTACACGCATGTAATTTAAACAATCATCGGCGAATAGTTTAATTTCTACAGGCGGGTCAATATTAGAAAGAATATCATTAATATACAATAAAAACAATAGCGGGCCTAAAACAGACCCTCTGGCACTCCAGACAACTTCACACTTCTCTGACTCACTTTTCCCGATTCATACCAATTGATAACGGTTTAAAAAATGTCCTTGAACTAACAATACTATATTTTCACTAACTCATAGGTCTCTCAATTTGAAAAGTAGTTTATGACGTGCAACTGTCAAACGCCTTCGCAAAGTCTATACATACAAAACCTATCTGTTGGCATTCATCTGTAGCTTTACAAAGGTCATGTACAGTTTCGATTAACTGTCTCACTGTCGAAAGTCCAGATCAAAAACTGTGCTGTACTTGGCATAATAAATCGTTTTTTTCTAAAAAATACAGAATATGTTTTGCTATTGCTTGCTCTAGGACTGTACAGCACACAGAAGTGATCGGGTCTGCTCGGTAGTTGCTTACACATAGTCTATTGCCATCTTTAAATAGCGGAATGATGATGTCATGGAGCCAGTTTTGGGGTACTGAATTATCCCGCAAAGATTTTTCGAATAAAAGGTGCCAATAATACCACATTCATACAGCGTACCGTTGAAGAAATGGCGTCGGTATTTCATTTGGGCAACACGATTTTTTTTGCGTCCGACGTAATCAAATGCTGGAACATGCCCTCCCTTGTAATTCGTAGGTCTTCTAGTGGGTGCTGTATTGCGCAGTCTAAAAGGTCACGGTCACTATCACATTTACCCTTGGTTAAAACTGATTGGAAGACAGGAATAATACGTGTGCACTCTTTCTTTCTGTCACGACTACGTCGCCATCCACTATTTGTTCTCTTCTATCTATCTGTGAAATATCACCAAAACTTTTGTGACGAGCATTTTAGAGAGTTTGTAAGCGTTTTATTGAAGAACGTTTCCTTCGACTCCACAAATGCAGTTTTTATCATTTCTTTGGTCATTAAAAGTTCTGTTATCCTGCTTTTTTTTTCTTCCTTAATCTTTTTCCTTACGCTTAAGGTGTAGGACGTTCCTATTTATCCATGTATTTTTTGCTTTGATTTTTTTATACGGGTGGATACAAAATGATGTATACAGTATTTGATTACGCCTTTAAGTCGGTCCGATAGTTCTTCTACACTTTCGCATAACCTAAAATAGTGTCTGAGATGTTTGTGGCGACCGCTTTGATTTCGAAAAGAGCTAAGTAACGCTGTCTGCGTTGCACTTGGAAAATAATGCATATCTGCAAATATTAAAAGGCAAAAGATCGTATCCCAGCTCTGCATTGACTAGCCTCCTAAATGGACGTGCGAAGCTGTGTACAAAATCATGACGTATAGGTGCGCTATGAAACACGAACTGGAAGATCTTTCCATGCTACATCAAGGGAACGCATTGCCGTCCGTTATTAGGAACTTCCGTCTTCCTTCTTGCAATCTAGGTGTGAACGGTTATTTCAAGATTTTAAACTTTTCTTGTGACTCTGGCACCAAACGACGACCAAAGCTGCAGAAGCGTTCTCATAAGAAAAAAAAGGAATAAAGTCCTTCCTCGCATAACCGTTTGCGGAAAATCTTGCCGTGGACAGCACAAAAGGACAGATGCAGCAGAATAAGAAGAATATTGAAAGGCGAAAACAAAAAGCGATATTTTACTTTGCGTGACCTACTGTATTGTTTATATATAAGCTATATAGTTTCGCACTCGCCTTTCCATTGTCCTTCCGTGGCGCGTGTCACTGAATCCGGAGACACTCTCTTTACACTGTCTTCGTCAGCAGTCAATTCATAAATGAACTTACCACATATAAACTACGTCGCCGTTAGTGTAGTCTTGGTAGCGTCGACAGTTCCTTTATTCTCTTCCGCTTAGCTGCCGAGGCCAAAGCCCTCTTTGCCACATCAGCGTCGCAAAACCCGTTTATGAGTGGCGGCAGAGTTGCTCGTCCAAATTTTTTAACTATAAAACGAGAGCGGGGTAGTGATGAGTAGGTTGTCACAAGTCTACACTTCCTTCGCCCCTTCACCCTGGGTTTTCCACAATGTCGTGCACCGGCGAGGAACAACAAGAATTTCATGAATATGTTTGTGGGCTGACCGGCAAACTACTCGATCCCGCCATTGGGAGTTTTTTGCTGCAGGTGATAAAAGAGCCTGTTTCCCAGTGCAAGTATCGTGCTCACGATAGCTAGACTAGGGTTCTCTTCGAACCGCTCTATAGCTTCAGATCATCTGTTTTTGGCTGATCTTAAGCTCCAAGAGACCGAGTTTGCTGTGCAGTCGAATAGATTGTCGATAGGACCATCATTATCTTTAACAAAACACTGCATAAAGAGAGTTTATTCACTTCCAGACAGCTGAGCAGAAATCTTCCCAGCGGTAGAAAATGAAATGACAGCCTTTTATAAATCAATAAACAGACGTTCGCCAGTGTGCTTAGACCGCTCGCAAGCTATTCTGCATAAGGGATGGAGATTAGGGAAGTAAATTCTAGAGAAAAATCAAATAAATAGCAAAGAAAAAGTCCGAATAATTGAGTGCAGGCCATAGAATTTGTGTATGCCCAAGACAAGTTTTGATGTAAATGGTGTTTACAAGAAGACCCTTGTTCGAAAGATCAGTACAAAAAGCTTCATGTAATGGCGTTTCTGCAATATGAGGAAAACAAACCTAATATACAGTTTATTGTCTCAAGAAATTCGGTAAGCGCATTGATTTAATGCTGGTAAACATTTTCTCTTGCCTATATTTACACATTATTGGAAAACATTCAATCACCAAATTTTACTCCAGGCAAGGTTATTAGAGTGCCCAATTTCTGCTTTTCTGAAATGTCAATGATATTTTTAGTGAGTTAAAACTCAAAATTGCCGTTTATTACATGGACGATGCGAATTTTAATAGTGCAGTTGTCTTCCTTTTAGGTTCTTAATTTAGCCAATTGTCTGCTGGGTCGAGACATGGTAACTATCGCAAAAAAAACACACAGGGACAGCACCGATCTGCAGTGTCCGTGTTTTTGTTGTCAGTGTTTAATTATATTGTCTCTATCCACTAATCAGCTGGCTTAATTAAGAGATTTAGCTGGTACTACTAATGTGTGTCCTATCGCTTGCGTACAGTCAGTGACTTTTTTGTGCTAGATACCATATCTCGTTGGTTTAATCTGCTGGTTAGTAGAACTCAGGAATCCGTGAAATTAAAATAAAATCGCTATTGGCGGCCCTCGTGATGGTAACCGTAACGCTTCGTTACTTTTGACATATCAGGCACCCTATAGAATATGTTTTCCTATTTGCTTTGGCCCATCCTTTTCAAGCCGCTTCATTTCGCTTCCTGATTTCCGAAATGCTGAGATTGTTTCTGGATCCACTGCTGTACAAAGTCGCGGAAAAATACCGTAGGTATACCCTCTCAATAAAACTGCAAGTCGAAACCAGTTTTATTTGCCGCTTTTGGTCTACAGCGTGTAGTATTCGCTGAATAGTTAAACAAATTAGATTCTACGCGCCATATGCCTCTGCAAGCTCAGTAATGGCTGGCTATGGTTGGCCTGCAAAAATTTCGAATGACGTAGGCCTCTGACAGGTGACAGAAAAAAAGAGTTGATGCTAGGAATTCTTAGTGTGCAGCAACAAAGAAACCCTTCAGAATTATTGTGATAAAAGAAAATATAGAAAAAGCTCATCTAACTCGCAGACTATGGTAGGGTGGCCTACGTTTCACTTCAATCAAGCACTCAGTTATTTCATGTCATCCCTGCCCTTGTGTTCTGGTTCTATGTGCGCTGACTCCTGTATAATTGGAAATTAGCCGACTATAATAACAGCAAGTGTTGCTCGAAAACGAGATTGCTTTTAAGTTTTCTATACGATCTGTAGAGGGCTGAGGCAATCTATCTATTTGAGCCGTAATTGCATCATTTTTTATGCATTTTGCTCCTTAGTTAGGCGCTGTGCAGTTAATTAAAAGGACGATAAAAAGGAATTACATAGAACGGCCCGAAAACAAGGCGCAAGTCTTTATGCTCTTGTTACAAGCAGTAAACCACGCGACCTGATCACTTCAACACCAGCCAAGATCTGTCGCGTCCGTAATTGGAACGCGGCTGTAAACACCTGATGCAAAGCGAGAAACCTCCCAGCCCCGGGCTCCAAGTGTCAGGGGTCAACGCTTGTGAATGTTTTTCCTGACACGTGTGCACTCGAGGCAGTTGCTGAAAGGCAGGTATGCTAAGTCGATTAACACCCCACCGAAGATGGCACGCATCTGTTAGTTCACAACGATTGCTCACGGCTAACGAAAATGTGTGCCGCTATAAACAATTTCCTATACTCTATAGGAGCCGGATATAAAATGAAGCTTAAGCACAGCCTAGTCCGCGCAGGGGAAATAACAGTCTGATGACAGCGGCACGCAGGATGAGTGCGTAATAATTGTCCTTTGGGAGATAGCGAGGTCGACAGGATGAATAAGCAATTATGTCTGCCGATAGAAGCGCACATATATAGAGACGCAGATGCATGCAAGCACGCCTTTGCTTATTGTGCTTATGTAAACTCGCCAAAATACAACAAGAAGTAATGGTATTTGCTAAGCTGCTCGTAATGAACGCTAGCACGGTCCCCGAAGAGAGACAGGCGGAGCGAGGGCCTAGAAAGGTCGGGCACAACTGACAGTGCTAGATGCATTTTGATTGGTTTTCGCGATTGTAATTCTCACATCCTTTGGAGTTGGGTTTCTTAATCGCGTTCACTTCAAATCAATTGCTATATTTATTCTCGCTATCCTGAGGTCCTTTCACCAGCTGTGCTCTGCATGGTCGGCCTTTGGTGTTGCAATTTTCTGTGCACGCTTAATGGCTCACCTTGATTCTTCCTCTTCTTATCTGAATAGCAATGAAGGCTAAAAGGGAATTCCTCGCTAGTGTTCTAACTATTGATTCTTGAAGAAAGTTGTTCGTTAGGAAAGTTAAAATATTAAATTCTGTGAGCGGAATAATTGTATTAAATGATGACGTGATTGTGGTTCTCCCCTGATATTTTCGCATCGTGGTGAAGGCAGTGTCAAAAGAGAGTAAATAACAAGAGGGTACCACACGGAGCTATTTATTTGGATGGCTTGCGCCCAAAGCTAACTAAACAACTAAGCAGCGCCGTTAGCAACAAATATGCTCAGCGTCGAAGAAGTAAATCACCGTCGCTGTGAGCTCTGCTAAATATGTTAAAGATGACACGTTACATTCGACGTAAGACGAGGAAAACGCATACAGCTATTCTGAATTAAGCAGAAGTAGTAGCGGGAGCCTGCAAACAATCAAGATAATTCCGCTCACGCCTTATGCCAGCAGGAAAGCGAAAAGGCCGCTTGCAAGCGACCCTCAAGATGACCAAACACACGTCGCAAAGTTTATGACCGATATCTATTAATCGCCGCTCCTTATGAGAGTAAGGACGTTTTTCCCAGCTCTTGGCGTAGCGTGATATAAATTGTTACGCGCTCACGTCTTACAACTGTACATAAATTGATGTGGTGCATCTATTTAATAACACGGGATATTTTGTTGAGTGGGTTAAGTGCCTGAGGAGCAGAAAGTTCTAGGCTGTATTTTGGAACATTTCATTGTGTTTTGCCTTCGTCTTGTTACAATCTCAACAGCGGCGAAAACAATGAGATTCGCACTGGCAAAGCACCAAATACGGGCACGGCTGCTATAGACGCGACGTCACCACATCCACTCCAGCCGTGGCACAGGCGGCCATCTGGTCGCGCTGCCACTGCTGTGCTTCTTAATTTTCGCGATGCAAGCAGTGCCCAAAGAGCTTGTTAGCGTAATAAACGTACCGCATTACACCGTTTTTAGGCGGCATATACACCTGCTCGGCTGTTAAGCATGTATGTGGGTACGCTTATGCAAGTGACATCAAGGATGTGGTACGAAGACGGTCAATGAGACGTCGACCCTAGGGCCTTGTTAATTAGGTGCAGTTACCAACGTCAGGGGAGAAAAGGAAAGGATAACTAAATTAAGTGGTGCAATATTCGGCCCACGCATGCTGCCATAATTGAATCCTTCTTGCGCCCTGTCTCTCTTAAAGGCACGTACAAGAAGAAACAAACATGGCATAAACTGCGCTAAGCGGCGACAATGGGCATAACTTCGTACAGTGAAGTTTTCACTCTGCCTAGTGGTGTCATTTATTTTCGCTCGTTCCCGTCTTTTAGCGCAGGTTACTCCATATTGCACTTCCGCTGCTTTCTCAAAGCTGCACCTTAATACAGGACCTCTATTCATGCTTTGTAAAAAGATTCTAATTTATAAGAGAAATAACGAGCGAGGAGAACAAATGAAATTTAGAAATTGCATTTACAAAGCGCACGCAGGTGCGGCTTGTCAAAATCTTTGCGCAGTCAGTGCGCATTTTACATTTGTGGAAATTAATTAGTGCGCATTTAACAGAACATCAAATGTTACTTTTAAAGTTGTAGCGAAAACGTTGAACGTGAAATCGCTGCATCCCTCATATGTTTTTTTTTACACACGTAATTTGAGACATCATACTGGAATATATATATATATATATATATATATATATATATATATATATATATATATATATATATATATATATATATATATATATATATATATATATATATATATATAAGTTATAGAGGAAATAAATGGTTCCCGAATGGAAGATACCTTAGGTATCATTCGCTGCTATGTCCATGCGCTTTATTATTTTTTTTACAATGACCACCTATACTATGAACTCGAGAAAAACCTTTCAAGCTAAGTGAGTTTTACTTTTCTGTGTCACAGACACTTGCTTTAATTTGGGCTCACAGCTCGACTCTTGTCACGTGTACACAAGACTGGAAATGAACTTTGTTTTCGTCTTTTTTGTCTGTGTGTTACAAGTAGGTCTGTCAGTGTGGATATTAATAATACGGTGTTACGTGAATCTGTGGACTAATAGTATTAGAAAACGCCGGGTGCGAACTGCGCACCTTCGCTCTACAATCATTAGTGCGGCAGAGAATCTCATCGAATGTCACCAAAAAACGCTCTTTCGCTAATCGTTACAGCAGCGGAACCAACGAAGAGCAACTGCACTATATGCGCTGCTCTCCCATTTTGACTATCTGGGAGGAAGGTTTACAATTACGAAGTCGACCTGAATGTTTCCTCATTATCCATTATTTTGCTCCCGTCACGGGCGACCACCTGACCTGCTCCGCTATGAGGTGCATTGTTCTCGGAATTTTTTTTATTTCTACCTGAGGTGAAGGTGTTTCTTCCGTTGGATGCAACAGCCCTGAGAACTAATTACGTGTGGAGAAAATTTCGCGTATCTCGCTGATGAGATACTGCGGCACACTCTACTTCGGCAAAGTTGGGAAACACTTGCTTGTCGCAATGCCTCAAGCAATGCTGGGCACAAGGCCCCCTTCCTCGGTCGAAGTTCAACGGTTCTAGAATGTAATGTTTCTCGCAACCGTCGGTTTCAACACAATTAGTCCAGGCTGTCAAATGCACAAACCCAAAAACAAATGTCTTTGTTGGGAGATTGCAACACTGTTGATAATAAAACACGCAAGGAAATTTGGAGTAAAATTACGGGGGTGGCTTCGTGCAGTCTTTTGTTTCCAGGCGCGGGTGCTTCAAGAGGCTGTCATTTATATTAGTTTAATGCGAGGCCAAGAAAATCTATATAAAAACAATTTTTCAACGGGAAAGCGTTTATGAACGCAATTTTTTTCACATATTTTAAGATTTCAGTAAAACTCTCAATATATACGCTGATATTCCTTCGACAGTGTTGCATTTTTTTACTGTTAACTTTATTGCTGTAAAAAAGGTTCGCCGTTGATTTTGTACAGAATTCTTAAATATTGGATGCAAGTGATGGAAAAAATAAAAGGAAGATTTTGTCATGTATCAGAAGAGCAGACCATTAGCCTAAACTTTTCTGGAGCACTACCTGACAATATTTCAAAGTTAATAGTTTTCTTCAGTAATGCTGGCATTGCATTTGTAACCATTTCATAAAATATTACACAAAAACGTACGTTCATATGGTAGCGCCGTGCCAGTAGTCCACTAAATGGACTCAACGTCTTGCTGGTGAGTTGTATTGCCTGATGGGACTGTAGAGTATAAATTTATTTGTTCTTAATAGGGCTCAATCTACAGGGAATAAATACATTTATTTCTTTCCTTCTTTGAAACCCCTATGAAGAGCATTCAGATGCACTTAGAATCAGTAAGCTTGCAGTGTTCCGAATGGGACAGCAGTAAATACTTTTTTATTTTCGGAATTTTTATTACTTTGTTCATCGCTATATTTGCCTTAGGTGTTGTGCTACCGGTTTAATTTATTGTTTTCTTTCACATTATTGTAACGACTGCCATGAAGCCATCTAATCGCGGTTACTAATATTTCCCGGGTAAAAAACATCAGGGGCGATAACGGAAGAATAAGAAGCAGGGTGCGTATCCGTTGCACAAATCAGCCGTTTTTTTTCTTTATTGCCTGGCTTTGGCTCATAAAATTTAACCAAAAAACACTCAACAAAAACCACACAACACACTATACACATAAGACACTGTCGTGGTCAGCCAGCATGAGTCTGGCTTCGTCATTGATTGTCAATCTACAGTCACAGTGGGAAGGCAGCATCGAGTGATAGCCTGCCGCCAGTCATTGCCCATATTTCTTAAGAGCAACTCCTCAATTTTTATCCTGAGCTTAAAAGGGGCAAAACGTGAATTCCTTTTATCGACCACTGAGGTTTGCGTTGTTCTCGAACAGAAGATATAAGGAACATCTGCCTCGTTACAAAGCACTCAGGATTATATACCAATACACAATCGTAAGCTGCAAAGATACGTCTGTATCATTGTTAGACAAGAGCAGCTGGTTGGACTTTCTCCACAAGTAGCATGTCGCAGACTTCGAGACCCCGCATGCAGCTTTAATATAAGACAGCCGGACAAGGATAAAGAAAAACAACTTTCTAAATAATGGAAGGCAACAGCGCGCAAACAAGTCCATCTTTACTGTAGTTTGAGCGCAGGAAATCTGAAAAAACACTTCTGCTTTGTAAAACTACTACCAGCTTCCGCGTAGAGCCGAACACTCAGAAGCCCAGCAGGTATTTTCATTCTTCCGTAAATACCACTGATGCTCGACGGCCACTAGAATTGGTCGCTCTGCGCTCAGGAAGTGTTTCGTAGGTCATATATTGCAGCGAGGTAAAATAGCCGGCCATTGCGACCATTGTTTAGGCCTAATCTTATGGGACTATGTATTTTCCTTTGTGCAGAATTTTCTACTCCTGGCCAATAATAGATGGCTCTAGTTGCTGAATGTATAGGAAAGCAGGGCATGTTCAAATATAAAGATACGCCGGCCATGCTTCGCTTTTGGTTTTGTTCTTATTTCATTTCATTTTTACTTCATTTATTTTTCTGTTAAAGGCCCAAAGGCATAATGTAAAAGGGGAGCAAAATCCACATGTTAGTGACAGCAAGTACATATCAAAACAGGGAAGGAATAATTGTATAAAAGGAAACAATAATAAAAAATAACGATATGAAGCAGTTAAATGAACATGTGAGAGTATACAATGCAAAGTCAAATGGGCGGGATAAAAAGAAAAACAAAATTCGTATATGGAGCACTCGATCAATAAAAGAGCAAACACAGTGCAAAAGGCATGGCGGAAAAAATTGTCCTCATGAAAAATGGTGTTTCAGTTTTCCCGGAATGACATGAGTTCAGTGCATGTTGCGACGATATTTGGCAGGCCAATCTACTGTTAGGCGTCCTGAAAAAATGAAGAATTTTGAGATAAAGTGCGACAGTTTATTAGTGCAATGCTATGACCACGGATTAGGCAGCTAGACGTCCTGCGCGGCGATTGTAGCTTTGCTTGTCTCGTGCGTGGGTGTTAATAGAAATGATGGAGAATACAGAGGCGATATGTGTTGGCCTGCACCCTGGCCAATCCCCCGCCGTGAGCATGTGCCATCAAGCCTGAGGTCATCATGAGACAACATATGAGTGACGGAAAGACAATTTACACCTGTTACTCATGCTCAATTCTCGCATCTGAGTGAATTACGTTTTTTTTCTAAACATTACGCTTTTACCGACCAAGCAAACCGCTACTGGCATTGACTGAAGGTTTACGGTTAATGGAACTTAACGTCCCAAAGCGGCTCAGGCTGTGAGCGGGTACGCACTGTAGGCCTCCAAATTAATTGGATCCTCAGCTTTTTTTTTTAACATGCACTGATATCACACGGGCCGGGACACTTTTTTTTAAATTCTGTTTTTTAGTCCTACCATATTATTACTATACGAGCCTGTAGCATTTCGGTTCCATCGAAATGCAACCACTGCAGACTGGACCGCGAGCCCGTGTCGTTCGGGTCAGCAGCCGAGCACCATAAGGACGATGCCACCCAGCAGCCATTGAAGTCAACTCAGCCGGCAAAATCCTCATGCCTATATGCTGTTCCCACCTTCGAATAAACTTTAATTGTCAGTCGATGCGTGCGTCATCCATCTACATTGTCCCATAGACACGCAGTTAATTTCGTTGGTCTGAAACCAGCCTGGCCGTAGAAGTATGTGAACTTTTGTATCTTAGACGAAGTAGTTTAGTCATTATTGAAGGAAAATGTTTCCTGAAAAAAGAGTCTGCCCTCGTATTCCAGCCGGTCTGTGTGTAAACTGAAGACTCTTGATATGGAGAAGCCCTCAGGGAATGGTTTTCAGCATGTACAGAATGCACGTGGACTTCTCGCCTCACTTGAATCAGATAAATGTTTGACCACGTTTGATGTCCCCCTAAGAAATCGGCGGCGAGGTTAGCTCACCATAGCGTTATATCCATGCGCTTCACGTGGTTATAAAGCATGTCGTCAAATTAGGATATATTATCGACCCAAGAAGGTAAGTGGGCGGATGTAATATCATCATTTCAGTGGATGGCCTGACTTTCGGACTTGCACGAGGAATCCCTAGTTCTTGCATAATTTATGAAATATAAAGTATCGCACTGCTTCCAAAATTACTGAATATTTGTTGGCACAACATCAATTTATGCCTTGCATCAATGTCGGAGCGGTAGCAAATGCTCCTATAAGTTGCATTCTTATTTTCTGTACTGCCATTATCAACATATAAAGGAGCACAATATTCTGACAGAAGCAAATAAATGTTTCCTTTTGTGTAGAACTAGAAAAACACATTGAATAGAAAGGGGTGTGGATAAAAAGGGTTTTAATACTTTAAAAATATCCCCCTTATTTACCCGCATGAAGCGTAGTGGCAGAATTCGTTGTAATAGGTTTTTAACGTTGTTAGTGCTTCTAAACTACATGAGATGTTTTTCAGGTTGCATGAGCCTAAAAGCCACAGAATGCTTACTGGTCACGTCGCGAGTTCCATTTAAAAAACTTCGTCGCGTGAATATTTGATTAATTCTTGTCGGCATTTTTCTATCTTCCTGCATGCACTTTAGAGACCTAGCGGTGCTTTAAAGGTAATAGAAACCAATGAAGTTAATATATCCACACTGCAGAGCGAAGCGAGAATGTGGGTGCGTTGCAACCCGTGTCTTGATTTGCCTGCGTACGAAATTGTTGTATCGCGCTTAGATTTTGTACTGCTTTTTCGTAGCTAGTAATAAAGAGTAACTCTGTACCGCACCCTCGCTGCAACGGGAAATTTAGTCTCTGCTTGCGGGCCATGGTCGATAAAGTGTCTGTGTCGCACATTGTGCTTACATTACTGAAGGGTGTTTACGTTAATGAAACGTATCAAACGAACCCCATCAATTTAGAGTGGGCAGCGACTATCACCGGCCGCTGGCGGTTCACATCAACGAGGACACTGCGTAAAAAATATGACACAATAAATGACAAAACCGATCAGGGACGTACGCTCTTGTGAGAAAAACGGATAAGAATACTTCCTTCTCCTTTACAAAAAATGCATGAATCCGCCCAAACTTTCACATCGATCTACGTGACTTGCTGTCCGCACCTCAAACCGCAGTGTCACCTTGTCTCGGCATAGCCAAGCAATACCGTATTCGCGCTTTGATTAGTAGAGACAATATGATGACAGGGATTACTGGCAGTATGAAGCAGGGCAAAGTAATGCTTATATGACGGTACTGACTCAACCGAATTTCCGGGTGCAAGGAAAAAAGCCATCTGACCGCCCCGACCAAAATTCAACTTGGGCAAAATGTGGAAACTCGCTTCGAGCGTATGTCTCGTTACTCCCGCTATTTATTTTTTTTCCCACAACTTGCAGTATGTTCGGTTCGTCACCCCTCTAACTGTTGTTTGCAACTTTAACGCTCTTCTTATAGGCTGGATTCGATACACTGTCATAGCCAGTTTTTTTTTCTCAAATAGGCTTTCACTTTTAACTTGTCCACAATTCTTCGACACACGCTAATATGCGTAGTGTTTATCTTATTATTATTATGAGCCTTTACGTGGTTAAGAGCAAAGAGCTACGAGCCTTTAACCATATTTTTCTGTTTACACTGAAAAAGAAGCACATCACACATAAAACATTACATCACTAGCCTAAGAAATCAATTAACTTGGTCTTTAGAGTATAGCAAAAAGGCTGTACGTCGTTTTCACAGCATTTAGACAGCAGCTAAAGGGATTCAATGCGGTACGGGCTTATTCAAGAAGCGTCACTGTCCCCCCACACTTGTGGATTTTCAATCCGTAAGCCACACGCCTTGATCGGCACTGGCGAAGCTCGGATTTTTCAACGTCGCCTCTTCTGCATTTACCGCTGCGCCACGCAATCTTCACCGCTCTCACTACCTGGGACCAGGACGAAACAGCAGTTGCCAGGCAGGTGCTGCAGGCAGCGAAAATAATTCTGTCTGACGGAAGCAGGGCGGAAAAATGTGCCGGCGCTGTCAAGCCATCCGAACCCTTTACTATTTATTTGTGCTTTTCGCAGAGCTTATGTTTTTTTTTGTCGCTTTGTTTCACAGTGCCATCACGTTCTGCTTCGTTGCCGCTGACGGTACGTTAACGAGAAAGAGCGCATCTCTCGCAAGCGGTGTAACGATGAGAAACGGGTCTTGGACCACCACATCGCGTCCACGGTGTAAGCCCCGTTTTGCCGTCCGTGTGTCGTCCGCCCACACCTGCCGGTGTGGTGTTGCGCAAGAGCCGACAGCAAAATGACCTGCTGACACGCAGCGCGCCTTTCACGATTATTTAAGAGTGGAGCTCCGCAATGTTTGCTCTTCTAGGCGCTTTTCGGTGAGTGCGGTTGCTGTGGGAATGGTGGAGCTGTGCGATAATGATAATCCATTGGTTGGAATGCTTCCCTGGGACTTTAGAGAGCATCCGAGTGCATTAACATTTGCCTTATGGTTCAGTTTCGTAAGAACAGGTGAAGCTTTGGGGAATATTGTGTACGAAGTTCTAATTACGCATATTATTGGAATGTGTTCATTTTTTCGCATTATTTTTGCTGCCTAAGCTCAGGATGAGGCTGGACGAAAAAAAATTGGCCGCGCTGATTACTGGCACTCAGGAGAGAAGTGATGGGGAAATTTTCGGAATACCTACTGTCTTTCGAGTCATATCACAAATCGTAAATCATCCTTGGGAGCACAGCGTTCGTCTATTACCTTCAAAAATTTACAAAAACGTTCACAAAATATCGAGAGGTGCACGGTCAAACGGGCAAATAGAGACCGGATTTATTATATGTATTCAAGCCAAATATTTGTATGTTATCATGTTAGCTTAGCTGTGAGAGGAAAAAAACTTTTTGACAGACTTTTTTTTGCCCGTAATGTCAGGCAGCGGTAGGTGTACCCTGACTTGCCCGGGACGGCAGTCATGCTATGTAAAGAACTACTTTAACAAAATTGATTGCAGCAGTGACATTTAACTTGTACTTAGCATTCAACAAGCTGGATATATTGGTTGCTGCGCACGAACCCAAAGCTGGAGCTTCCGTGTGAATGCTTGCAGGATGAGGTGTTCTAAATTGGGTTTGCAGCCGTAAAAGCACAGCGGGGTTTGTGGAGTGTCAGCCTGCCGCAGACCCCTAGGGCACCCATTCGCCGGGCAACGGAACACTTGTACCCATTCTTGTTCAGTCGTTGGTTCCGAACCGACGAGCACTTGCTGCCAAAGCAGAGGCTCTTGCTCAAAAGCTAACGGTCGCCTTCCAACCTCTCGCCTCCTTCTCTATACCCCATTTTCCTTGTCCTATCTCCTAAATGTAGTGTTGGGGATGCCTTCTCTTCACTTTGCAGCCTTCCAACGGCGGCAGGTGGTTGCGCAGACGCCGTTGAATGCGACGACCGCGTTGTCGAATCCGGCAGCGCGAATATGAGGACCGAGCTATAAAGGACAGTAAACTAAGGAGCCTGATGAGAGGCAGGTCTCCACAAGTAGGATCAAACGTCTGACTCTCACGACCAGCACGCACATTACATCAGAAAGACTCATATCTTTATGCCTTTAAGGGCGCATGAAACACATATTGTTGGATACATTGTTTTTGTTTTCTCAGAACGCTCCCAAAAGTCCCGACGTAGGAAATTAGGTGCGCTCTCTTGGTAAGCTGTACAAAAAAATATCAGATATCGCACGTAATTTATCGCTATTTCAAATACCTGATTAGGCAGTAAAATTTTAAACCATCAGAGTCATTTTTCGAAAACGCTAAAACAACACTACAAATGCAAGGACGACATGGACATGTACGAGCGCGCATCCATGTCTGTTCCTTGTTTTCCGTGTAGTTTTAGCGCTTTCGAAAAATGACAAACGTGCACAAACTAGCCCGATCTGCCTGTCTTCTATCATAGTCAGGAATGAAAGGAAAGAAACGCCAAGTTTCCCGGATCCAGTCAAGTACTTCGTTGCCAGCGGCGAAGTTTTCAAGTAAACTGGGATGTTGACTACAGCTTCAAGACGGTAAAATGTAATTTATGCTGCAACCTATGTTAACAAAGTAGGTAAGTAAGTGCTAAGCTCAATGTAAAAGCATATGGAGGCAGCGCCGGAAGTTTTTTATTTGGCAAATTTGGCGTCACATTCATCTTTTTTGACGCAAAAGACCGACAAACCTATTCATGTTTCTTAGCCCGCCGTCTTCTTACATTTATTTCTCCTGTCTTACGTGCTAAATGAGGCGAATAATAAATAAATCAGGGAATAGATGGCATTACAATTTGAAGATAAAAAGTTTATTTGCCGTGGTGCCTGAAGAATATTTGTTAGAAGTTATAACTCCAGTTTCTTGAAATATTGCCTATACGTGCAGGGACTTTAATATTTTCTAGAATAAGCATTTTTTTTTTCTTGAAGGACAACTTTCCATTGAAACATAATCTTCCTCGTCTAAGTTTACAATTTATAGTTTGACGCTTTTTAAACCATGCCTTTGTTTGTAAGTTCCCAAGTGCACATTAAAAATAGAACACACTAAAAACAACGTCTTTATGTAACGTCGCAGTTCAGAGAGATTTTTAAAAGTTAGACATTGGGGTAGCTATGTTAATGCAGTGGAGGTTGGGTTTCATCTTTTGGAGTTCTCCCAATAGACTGTCCAAGAAGCAACCAACGCCTTCGCCTGCATTTACATGCCGCTTAATCGCCAATAGCTTTTATCATTAGACCAAGTCAGACTTACTATGCTTTTGGATTCTTTTCTTACAAGTGACAGCTAAGAAGTGGTTTATTAGGCTAACTAAGATCCGAAATATTAAACAGCACTCAAGCGATTGGTAGAAGTGCTTTACCTTCAAACCGCCATCCTTTCGGAGATGGGGTATCTTCTAGAATCGGCGTTGCTCGTCTTGTAAGAACCCCGGTTATCTTCTTGCCGTCCACTCCACTCCTTGCTCGATTAAAACGTTGAATGTCGGCATGATCATTTTCGTTGCGAGGTAACGCTCAGCATGTGGGATGACCAGACGAAAGTCCGGTGCGCATTAAGCTGTCGGTTTCTCAAGTGAAACACGCAGAATTGCTTCTCGAAGTCCGTTAGGAGCAACTAAATGTACGCGGTCTTGCTGAGCATGATATTCTTATATATATATATATATATATATATATATATATATATATATATATATATATATATATATATATATATATATATATATATATATATATATATATATATATATATATATATATATATAATTGGTTTCGGGGGAAAGGAAGGGATAAAGAAGGGAGTCAAAGAAGAAAGGAAGAGAGAAGTGCCGTAGTGCAGGGCTCTGAAATAATTTCGACCGCCTGGGGATCTTTAATGTGCATTAACATCGCATAGCACACGGGCGCCTTAGCGTTTTTCCTCCATAAAAACGCAGCCGCCGCGGTCGAGTTCGAACCCGGGAACTCCGGATCAGTAGTCGAGCGCCGTAACCACCGAGCCACCGCGGCGGGTGGAGTTCATGCCGACAAAGTAATTTCTAGAACGAAGCTAGTGGGAAGATGCCTTTCCTTCCTAGTATCAGACAGGAGCCACCTACTTTCCATTTCGTATCCCATGACGACGTGGTAGGATGCCTGAACACGTGGCCAAGTTCGACAGGTCGCGTCGTCAGAGCAATGCCTGCTGAGTGCCCGGGGCCCAGTTCGTCGTGGAAAACGTGAAGAAATGGTTCTCAAAGGCGGCTGGGAAATATGAAAAGCTAAGTTATCTTTATAGGGGCGAAGTTCATCACAACGAGCAATTTTGTTGTTGGGCCACTTTGATCGGCGCCTGGTTCTTGCTGTTTCTCATTCGAATATTGCCTGTTGCCGCTTACTTTCTACTGCCGACAGTATGAAGATGTGAATCGATTTTGGACCAGTTTGATTGCGCGGAATTTTTTTCGAATGAATGAACGTAACTCTGATAGTGCATAATTTTTAGATCATTATGAAAGGCCACCAGATTTTTTTCTTGGAATCTTTTGGATATGGCGAGAAGGTAGGCAGTCTTGTTGCAGGTTAACTTCTTCACAGCAATGTCATCTTACAGACAGATCTGTACACCCTACGGATGAACACACCCTAGACTTAATAAGCATTGCCTTCTAAAGTAATCAAACAAAATTTCAAGGCGATCACTTCAGGTTTTACCTAAGTGAATTAAACTGCTCTGACACAGGTTATTTTCAGAAGAACGCTGCAACTAATCCATAACCTTAGCTAGCAGAAGGATGCATGTATTCGAACGTCATGCTAGTTGAGGAGTAAGTACCCGCAACGGAAAGAAACAACTCTTGGTCCACTGTTGAAGGAAGTAACGTAACACCACTCAAATCGCTCTAGAGAAGACTCAAGGAGGTATATGTATAGGCCCGATTCCAAGCGTCCCTGTAGCTCCAGAGTGCTACGGTTAATACTTCTATGGAAAGTGGTGTCATAGTCGCATTTCAGAGGTGCGCCTCTCGCAGGCAGTTGGCGTTGGTGTGGGTCCGCCCTAACGTTAACTGCAGTGACATCAACCTCTTTAAGTCGTTTTCTCCATCGAGAGGGAGCTCGTGGGCGCCCTTCAATTTAGCTGGCCGACTTAACGCGTGGTGCTCGTTGAAAGCCTAGCACGGTCTTCTCTACAGGTAGAGCTAGAATCCTGGGGCGAGCCACGTCATGTCAGGGTATCCTTCACTCTTTAAGTCTTCAGCCTCCGCCTTTGACAGAGAGCATCTAGCTTAGACAATTATTCACTCTACATCATTTTCCCTTTCAATGAGCGTAGCAGCCAGCCTCAAAAGTGAGAATGGACTGGTGGTGCTTGTACATGGTCTTCAAGTCCTTTGAAAGCTTCGTTCCTGGCGCTTGCCTTCGGAATGAAACGCTTGCTATGTCAGGTGCGTCAGGAGTTGAGATATGCGCGAGCAGACATTTACTACACCTCCATAGAAGGTAAGTGCACAGTTCCAAAATTCATGGGCCTGCTTTCTTGTCAGAAAGCTAGGGCGCTAATTTTGCCGATGAACCAAAATTCCTGTTAGGCGAACCTCCATTTTTGGTGCTTGATTGTAAGTAATGAAGAAATAATTACATCGAGCAATTGATATAGCCTGCTCCGGTGTTTTTCGAAACTAGTCATGAAATTCCAACATAGTGTAATAAAAAGCCGCAGCTTTACCACTTCATACCTGCTAACACCATGTTCAATTTTTAGCGTAGCAGCGCAAAAGAAGGGAATGAAAGAAGGAGCATGGAACCAGCAGCGATTAAAACCAGAAATTTATTGACATCAAACAGTGCGATTATAAAGGAGGCAGGGGCGATCATAAAAAACACCTTGTGCATAAATCTATATTAACCAGAGGTGGCGGTACATCAATCACGACTTAGTAGATTCAACTAACTCAACTAATAGCTCATTATTGTCAAGATTGCAAATCTTTTTTTTTTTTGTCTCACTACATTATAGTCACTTTTTCTTGAAACACCCTGTCCAATTAACAAGGGACATAAGCGAAGCCTAACCCGTAAAGAAAAAAACCAAGGTTGTTTGTCAGGAAACCGTCTATCTGTCTTCACGACAGGGAAGTCATGCTCCTTGACACCACGTAGCAAAACGTGCGTTTCGTTCTCTTGAATGATTGTTTGCCTGTGCTTCCTTTATATTCGCCTTGTTTCCCGTCAATAAAGTTTATTTTTGAGTAGGACCTCATCCTGTGTTCTTAATTTCGTCACCGTCTTTTGCCCTGCTACCCTCAAGAAGGTATTACACACTCGCCAGCTTATCAATCGCATTGAACCATGTCCATGGCCCGCTGAGATGTTGCACATGTGAAACAAAGTCCAAATGGCACTATACTGAACGCAAAGAAGTCGCCTGGAGTGACTAACGTTGTCTTCTCAACATGTCTTTCGTGGTCCTCAATCTGGCAACAATGGCTCTTAAGGTCTATCGACTAGAAACACTTCGCTTTGCACACTAGGTCATGCGTATTTGCAATGCGTGTAAGGAAGTACACTTCTTTGTTATTTTTCCAATCACCGTAATCCACGCAAAACCCAAGCGAGCTATGTTTTTTCTTCAACACAGCAACAGAAGATGCACTTGAACTCTTTGACGGTTAGATGATGCCATCCCAAAGCATTTCTTTGAATTGATTCCACGTAGCGTCGTGTTCTTTTGCTGACACCCCGCATGAACTTTGAAGGACAGGTCGTCTGTATTCATCGGTTAACTTTTTATGCTTGCCCTTACGGAAATGCCATATCTGGACTTATATAAAAAAAGGTCTGGCATATCAGGAATTGGGCAGATATGGCATATCTGGACCCATTTGGGCCAGATAAAACATATCTGCCCCATTCCTGATTTAAAGTACCAGATATGGCATATCTGGTCAGGTATGCCATATCTGCTCAAATTCCTTATTTAAAGTAACAAATATGGCATATCTGGTCAGGTATGCCATATCTGCCAAATTCCTAATTTGGAGTGCCAGATATAGCATGTTTGGTCAGATATCATGATATAAAGTACGAGATCTGGCCCAGATATGGCATATCTGGCCCAAAACCTACATGCTTAAATGTGGATGCTGTCCGATTTGCTGTGCCTAATATGATCTCCATGACCTTTTCTGTGTTGCACATATATCTGGGCACCATTTCTGCCCAGTGTTGACTTTCCTGCAGATGCAATATGCATATGAACACAAATCAGCAACGGTACCATTTTTATTGACTGACTATATAGGCGCCCAGGCCTGCAGTACAGTAGATACAGGGTAAGCCGCGCACGATAGTCACAAGAAGGAGAAAGTGGCTGTAGTTCAAGAAGGCTAAGTGGATACGGGGTAAGCCACGCACGATAGTCGCGAAAAGACGAACGGCACCTGTGTCAAGCTGCTTTTTCGCTACGCACGAAAGGCTGGCTTTTGGAGTTTACAAAAGGGTTTACGCTGCCCTCGGGGAACCATGGTGACAGTAATCAATAGATCAAGCGGCGAGCCGTCTGCACGCAGCTGAACACTAACGGTGAGCGCTCTTACTCCCCTCTCCGTAGTGCCACAAAAGATTATCCAGGAAGCTAGCTTATTGAAGTTCTTATAAGCGTAGCAATTGCCTATGCACTTAAGATAATATAGAGGGTAAATTCGGACGAAAAATTCTTTTTTTCGACGAACGAGTACAACTCAGCACACGCGTGTCTTCTCCTGCTGGTCGCGTTAGTCGGCCTTAAAATATGCTTCTCAGCAAATTTATGAGAGTATGGTTGTACCACGTAATACAGGACTGGGCCCAGCTATATTTGCGCGTGATAAATGCTCAAGAATAAGGCGTACAGTCTCATCTCGACGACGCGCACAGATACCGGAGTCGTGGAACCACCCCCGCCTTCATGACGGGGACACGTGGACCGCCGTGATTGGCGCGCACGTCGTGCTCAAGTGAAGATGTGATCAAAATGTGCAGTGAAAAGCTCAAGCAGCTGTTTCCTGCACAGACAGCTGCTTTGCCTTTTCAATGCGCATTTCGCTCAGCTTCGTTCCCAAAGACTGCAAAATTATCTTCTCCGAGAATTCCCACCCTTTCTTTGCGGCCGTGGTCTTGGCGTAGGCTGAAATAGATAAAAACCACAGTTAATTAACACATGACAGATTATAAGTGCTCGTCATTTTCAGTATCTTCCTTTATATCTACTTCAGCCAAATTATTCCATACAGACATGTATCAATTTAACTGATTCTGTACAACTAAATGACTGTAACGTGCGCTTTGCAAAATAAACTGCTGCAAAATAAATTGTGTATATTTCATCTCTGTTTGTGAGCACTTATTTTTCTTCAAATGAGCAAAGAGCAACAGAACACAATAAATAATATCAGATATAGAGTCAGGGTGCTTTGATTTAAAACATGCACATCTTCCATGGAATTGAAGTCTGTATGTGTGGGCTCAACAAAAAATTGCTTAATGATTGGAAGTGCTTTTTTATTCTCCTGAAGTGCCAACGAGCAACACAAGTAGTGACGTGACAGCCACAGTTTCAATTTTCAAACGTATGGTAACACATGTGCATGAGGTTTATCGTCCCAAAGCAACTCTAGGAGATTTTGCACCCCCAATCCAAAGACCTTCACTACAGCACCTCTGATATGCAATTTCGACCGCAGTGGATTTTTTAAAGTGCACTACCATCGCGCAGTACTTTCCCAAAAATTTAAGCCCTAATATAAGCTTATTATACTTGTGAAAAGTTCCTTATATGACAAGTTTCCAATTAAGACATTCTAGTGCTGGATGCAGGCCACTTATCACCACAAACTTCATATCATCTGCCTGTCTAACTTGCTGCTACCCAAGATGTGCTTGCCTTCATTCCCTTCAAATTCATTCCTTTACCTTAAATGACCATGCATTGATTATTTTGACTTGACATTATACACCCTGCTCATTCTGTCAAATTTGAAAAAATATTGATGGTGCAAACCGGTGCCAATCAATACAGATTTGCGTGTACGCTGGGCAGGCTTTGGGGAAACAGCCAGCTGGTTTGTCACAAAATAATAAACAATGCATCACAGCAACAATTAAAGCATATCATATATCTTAGCACTCATAATCCACCTTGCTCATACAGCCAGTGCAATCAGTTCATTTGTCACATAAGTAAACAGCAATAAATGACAAAAAAACTGTGTAGTACCCCTCCAACAATGAGCAAGGGCACCCAAAGACTAAGACGGAAACAAGAGAGCAGCTAATTCAGCAGAAACGAAACAGTCACAGATTCAAAAATGCAGGAATTCACACAAAAAGGCTCTGACCGCAGCTGGCTCCAACGGTGGCCGTTGCTCATTAGGCCTGTGCGTCCCCTTGGCACGATTGCCTTTCACTGAGCAAGTCTGCAGAGCTTGCTCCGTAAACACAGCTGTCAGTCAGCAGGCCACGGGCAGTCGCTGTCGCAGTCTTCGACAGTTGTTCAATGTTTTTGACGAACAATGTCGCCACAAAAACACCACATCCAGGCTCCAACTCCATTACCTGCAAAAACAAAGCACACACCAAATAAAGTTAAGTGTCATGTTGAAATCTAACCTAACAGTGGCATTACATTTCCTTAAGTGGACATTGAGGAAAAGATAGCTTGTATCAACAGGTTACTGCATTCTAATAAAAAGGAGACCACTTCTACAGAAAACTGAGTTATAATTAGTTAAAAAGAACAAAAGCTACTGGGGGCCCTTAAGTCTCCTTACATTCTGAGAATGCGTAACCATTAAGTGCTACTGTTTCATTTTCTGTTGCTTTTATTAACAGAGTTAAATGCGCTTTTGCATGGTTCTTGCGTGGTTCAGCATTTTATTTTGGATTCTACTCATCGAGAGTTTTTCAATGTTATATGATATGACACTGTAGCCTACAGAATTGTTAATCACAATTAACTAATGGTTAACCAAGACCTGTAATTAGGCATGTCCAATTAAATTCGACATAAGCTATTCAATAATATTTGATTTGATGCTGTAGCTTAATGTTAAATTTTTAATCACAGATAACTAATTAATGGTAATTAAGACCTAGAGTTAGTTCAGTGCAGTTACACTTGACAGAAGCTATCCAATGATATAACACTTATGCTTCACATAAGCTACACAGCCACTATTCTGTGCATATACGCCGTGCACACATGAGCCATGTTTTGCATTAAAATATAGGTGTTGCCACGAGTGCCCAATTTCTCATAAAAACGAGTGTCGACATAAATTTTAAAGCCTGGATCTAAGCACCTAGGCTGTCGCAACTAGTTGTTTTTGGTGCAGATGCATGTCTGAATCAAGTGACAGGAATATTTTGAATTGAATTTCCTCAGGCATAATAATAATAATAATAATTTCTTTTTGGAAAGGAAATGTCGCAGTATCTGTCTCATATATCTTTGGACACCTGAACCGCAACATAAGGGAAGGGATAAAGGAGGGAGTGAAAGAAGAAAGGAAGAAAGAGGTGCCATAGTGCGGAATAATTTCGAACACCTGGGGATCTTTAACATGCACTGACATTGCATAGCACAAGGGTGCCTTAGAGTTTTTCCTGCATAAAAACGCAGCCGCCACGGTCGGGCTCAAAACCAGGAACTCCAGATCAGTAGCCGAGCGCCCTAACCACTGAGCCACCGCGGCGGGGCTATTTCCTCATGCATAAATGTGTTTTAATGTGGCTAGACAAAAGTCACTACAGAAACAATTTTTACTCCGCGCAATCACTGGATAGTTTCCTTGATTGGTGATGGAGCAAAAGCTCTTTCACCATGGCTGCATATCACCCAGAAGTTCGCTGTACCATTTCAAACTACAATTCTGAGCCTCCTATTGTGTATACACATGAAAATCGGCTTCCTTTCACACTTCTTGTGCGAAACTAGAAGCTTGGCAATTTCCTACTATTCTGGCAGTGAAACGTGAAAGGAGGGAAGTGGCTTTATTAGGACCACATGGGTCCCCAGTGCTGCACCTTTTCTGGCTCAAAAACGGTAGGGTAGCCAAGGTGAAGTGCCTTTGCTATGCAGAGAAGTTGACTTGTGCAAAGGGTCTATATATTTCTTGTGAATCAAAATGATAATGCGCGCATACAGCACATGAATCTAATAAAGTTGGCATAACATCTTTTCAATTTAGGTGTATATGAGTGAGCGCGTCTCTACCACTTGGTTTAATATACATTAAAACACCTCAATAATAAGAAGAAAAGGCTTTTTGGGATGCTAGAAGAAATATATAACCTTAGCACGTGGAGGAAATATTACGAAGCCAAAAATGTTTATAACGCCCAAGTTTTTAAATCTAAGCAAACATTTTTTAACACCACACTCCCCGGAATGTTGCGCAAAAACCCTCGTCAGTTTTGCAAAGGCAATAATCCTAACCCTAGCAACACAACACTTCGCGACGATGATAACAATGCAGTTGCCGAACAGGATGTTGCCGAAGTGCTTAACCGCACTGTGGAGTTCGCTGACCATTCCGCGAACTCGTTGGTCTTGTGTTCGCAAGGAAGGCCGCTCCAGTGGGGTCGGAAGTCCCCAACAAAGGGGCCCGTCCCGTCCCTGCCTCCCCTTCGTGCGGCGGACGTCCTCGTTTACGCCGCGCCGTCACGGGGATGACCCGCCGGGAAAAACGCTAACCATGTACAGCTGTCGACATGTGGTTGTCAGGCGGTTGACGAGGTTTCGGGGGCGCACGAGATACGGCTGAGTATTAGCCGAGTGACCGGAAACCCACTATTCCCGTAACGACTGTGTTCGTCTCGTGCGGTGTATTCTGTAAACACTTTAGGGATCGTTTTGTCGCGTGTGCGGAAGAGATAGGAAAGTGGTAACGGCTGGGCCGTGGGTGCCGTGGGAGAGGGTGGTCGCGTTTGTGCTGTTTGTCTATTCGATTGCAACCTCTCCTTTCCCAAATGTTTAATCAGCACTCTTTCCGCAATCTGTGATTAGTTGGCGGAAATCCTTATTTTCCTTTCCCTGACCACTGATTGGCGAGATGGGTCGTTTGTCATCTTATTGGTTGCTGTCCCCGCTAAGGGCGGAGACAGAGGGTTTAAAACCAAGCGCTCTGGGTTGAGCGGGGGCTGAATTCGTCTGATCCACGATGTAGTCATGTAAATAGTTTTCTCTTTGCTTTGTTTCTTCTCGTTTTTTTACCTATGTTGTAAATAAATAGTTAACCGTCTCCTTTCCTTGAGTAATGTGAATGTTTGCGAGTAGAACCACCGGGTTATCAAGAAACCCCGATTTCATCATCAAGTAGTTTCCTCTCATCGCCACCGGAAGGGGAAACTCAACTCACACCTTTAGTTCTGTATTTACTCGTGAACCAGACGGTGATCCACCTCATTTTCCGTCCTTTTGTTTCCCTGTTATGCCCGATATATCATTCGAACCCCATGGTATTGTTAAAATAATTGACTCTTTGAAACTAACCTCATCAGCAGGTATTTATGACATTAATGTTAAGGCACTAAAAAACACAAAACATGTCACAAGTGAACTGCTGTCTCATATCTTTCAGCAATCTCTTTCATCAGGCATTGTACCGTACGACTGTAAAGTGGGTAAAGTCATTCCAGTACCAAAAAAGGCCTTCATCTTCTCGTCACAATTACCGCCCGATATTCATTACTAGTGTTCCATCAAAGCTTATGGAACACGTAATCTTCTATCACATCATGAAATTTTTAGTTTCTCTTAATTTCTTTCACGCAAACCAGCACGGATTTATAAAGAACCTTTCTTGTGATACACAATTAGCTCTATTTATTAATGACATAAGCGCTAAACTTGATCTCAACATTACAGTGGACACCCTCTTTTTAGACTTCGAAAAAGCCTTTGACAAAGTTCCACACAAGCGGCTTTTTTTGAAACCCTCAAATCTTAATCTCAATTCCCTTGTTCTTGCCTGGATTTGTAAACTTCTAACTAACCGGCAACAGTTTGTTTTTGCTAATAAATGTTCATCCTCCCGCTCTTCTGTTATTTCGGGGGTACCCCAAGGCACAGTCCTCGGGCCCCTTCTTTTTCTCATTTATATAAACGATCTACCAACTGACATACGCTCTAACATATGCTTGTTCGCTGATGATTGCGTTGTTTACCGTCCTATACTCACTAACAATGATCACCAGCTCCTTCAATCTGACATAGATTGCATATTATCTTGGTGTGATAAATGGCTAATGTCGTTTAACGTGAAAAAACTTCTCTCCTTTCCTTCCACAGTCGTCACTCTGACCCATCTTCAAAGTACAATAAATTATTGCTAACTCAGAAATCACCGCTATAACAACTTACAAATACTTAGGTCTACATTTAACGCATGAACTTAGGTGGTCATACAATGTCACACAAATTTCAAAGGAAGCTGATCGCGTCCTCGGGTATTTTCGGCAAACGTTACGTCTAGCACCTCTATCGTTGAAATCACTAGCCTATCTAACATTTGTATGGCCTAAACTTTAGTGCGCATGCGCTATCTGGGGCCCTAATCAAAATAACCTTTCTAATACGCTAGAAGCAATTCAAAACCGTGCCTCTAGGTTCATCTTCTCTGCTTATTCTTATCACGAAAGTGTCACTAAAACTAAAACGCAATGCTCATCTCTCAAGTTTAACTAGCCGACGTCGCATCGCAAGATTATGTCTGTATCACAAGTTCTATTATCATGTTCCGCACGAGTCTGTTATCATCCCAGCCTACCGCACCTCAACCCGCACGAACCATGAAAAGACCGCCTATCCTCCGCCTGCCCACACATCTGCTCATCTGTCCTCAGTTTTTGTACGCACCGCAAAAGACAGGAATGACTTACTCGGCCACATCGTGCTTCATACGGATCCATCACTATTGAAGTCATCGATTGAAGCAATATTATGCCCTGTTACCCACTCCCTCATGTAATACCCCTTCAATGGGGCCGTTGAGATAGTAATAAATAAATAAATAAATAAATAAATAAATAAATAAATTAATTAATTAATAAATAAATAAAAATAACATAATATACAAGTAAGCCTTTTCTTGCTGCCAACGAAGGGAGCATGAATATGCTCGTTTGTCCTGCACTGGTTGTTGCTTTGCTTAAGCAAACATAGCTGTGTGCACCAGTATTTTCTGTAAGAAAGCTGGTACCTGTGATGTGCTGAATTTGTGCACTTTATATCTCCTGGCATGAAAAGAGTTCAGGAAAGATTTGTGTCTAGCCGCATTGATCTCACGGGCCATGAAAAAGCCAAAACAAACACAGGCTAGTTGCTCTATTGTTAAACAAAAACAGCTGCTGCACATTCCCAGTCATTTTCGTTCGTTTTGTAGCAGTGTGGCACAAACTGTATCTTACAGGTTCACATCACGCCACAAGTAAGGTAAAATCAGCGACCAAAAAGGAAATGTCCTTTCCTTTTCATGAGCATAAACGAGAAATGGATCTCTTCTTTCAGAATGTGTAGGAGAGTTCACCAATGTTTCATGACAATATTCAGTAACTCTCTAGTCAAGCGTGTATACCTAAATATATATACGAGAGTGATTTTTCCCCATCAACAAAGATGTAACTTGTATAAATTGTACCCTCACAATATTCATTATGCGATGCCTGAAAGGAATTACGGTATGTCAAAGGATGTCAAGGATGAGTAGAGGTGTCTAGCCATTTCGTGCTCTGTGGAAACATTTTTTTTCTCTTTTAGTTTAAGCTCTGTCTTGCTATTTGAACTGCATGAAAATATATAACTCAATTTGATCCAAATTTTTACTACCTTTACCATGGCTTAAAAAATGTTTGCTCACACATCACAACATTAGATGTTTGGATGAAACTGAAACCCGTGTTAAAGACCTACAGGAAAAGTAACAGTCGATGATTGAAGCAAGATATCCTTCAAGAAAAAATTGGCCTTATGAAACAGGAACAAATATTTTCTATTGTGTCATTTCAGTTTCAGTGAACTGTTTTTCTTTGTAGGAATGGATGATGTGTATTATCATCTTATAGGCCCATCACATTTGTCACCCTTTGAAGTGGTAAGGAAAGTTTTGCTGCAGTAGTCAGAGAGAAACATAGAAAGTTAAAGAATCTGAAAAGATATTTGATAGGCACCCTGAATATATTGAAAAATTACAGGGACACACATCTGCTTACTTGCCGAAATGTGATAGCATTGCGTGTTCCATACACTGTTCTGTTACGAGTTCCACGTGCATTTCTACTGGCCAAATTTGGAAAAAGTCAAGTTTCTGGAGTAAAAGGACAAAATTTGGGGCTGGCCCACCAAAATTTTGTCCCAAATTTGCAAGTCGCCACTGAGGTGGCCGCACTTATATTCGTTTAGACATCAATTTCGGTCAAACTCAGATGGAGTCAAATTTTGGAGGTCCCTATAGAGACCGAATTTCGGGGTGGGCCCACATAAGGTTGGAGTGAACCATTGGATTGGCCATTATCGAATTAGGTTAGACATCAATTTTGGTCCAATTCTGAGGAGGGTAAACTTCGAGTGTCCAGGAAAGGGGCCAAATCTTGGGGATGGCCCATCCAAACTTGGAGATGACTATTGATGTGGCCGTGCTCAAATTAGATTGCATACCAAATTCGGTCAAATTGTCTGGCTATTCAGGCTGACATGCTCTGATAACAGTTCTTACAGACACGCTCTGTCCACAACTTAATTTGCTCCAATTATTAACGAATCATTTAAACATCTCACTAACTTAATTACTCCTACTATTTACATATTTCCTTAATGAACTATTATGGTAATTATCCATGCAGCTGGTGATTGACAGTGTGCGGACAGTTCTGATGACAAATTTGACGACAGGCTCTGTCCACGCCAGCCATGACCAAAGAAATGCTTTCGCATTAAAATTACCCAATGATCCTAACAAACGGCATGCTCTGTGAGTGGCTGTTTTAAAAAAAGCCTTTTCAGATGTGATGAATGATGAATGGGTTGCTAATGCGAGCATTTTGTATTTAATGATGTGCAAGGTTGCTACAGTCTTGTGAGTTGCGTCGTCCTGTAGCAAAAAAACAATGCTAACCGCTGAAATTAAATGGTGCAAATTTACCAGAATCATGAGTAGCCACATGTCCTATGGAACCAGGCTTCTTGCCCTGAGTGTGCTTTATAATTTTACAAGATGCAATACCAACTAGCTCAAATGTCGATTCTGTTTCACTGCCACATGATTATGACACCTTATAAACAGTGTAAATATAGCACTAGATGAATGGTGCTACACACTTGACAGTGCATGAACCCTTCTTCCGACAGGCGGAATCTCTAACTATCCTATACATTATGGCTCACACTCATGGCTTTTGGGGAGCTGAAAAAAAGTCTAATTTCCTTCCTATGTTTCTCAGTTGATAGAATACAGCTTAAAAATGCAAGAAACAAATGTGTTGGACTATTTTAGGATGAGCTCTTCCACACCACATCTTGCCCAAAGAAATACTTTTGTTGCTTTCTGGTCACTTCTTATAAAGGGTTGCAGTAATCTATACAGACAAAGGGAGGGCATGTGAAGAAAATTGTTCATAGAGAATTACGCAGTGGAAAGGAAATGCGATGCAAAACAGTTGAGACATACAGGCTGGGTACCCCACAGGTTCAAATATGACTATCTCACGGGTCGAATGCGGCAAACAGACTCTGCTGGTAATGTCACACTTTCATTGAGCTCCTGTCCTGTCTGCATTTAACTGTTTAAAAATGAATCACTGGTTTCACTATAAATACTACTCCATTATACAAGGAACTTTTTCTTCAAATATTGCAATATGAAAGGAGGTTCTCTTTTCTTACAGGACTGTGCTGCATTTTTTTAGCCTGATGTCAGCCCAATGCACCAAGTGGACTTAACAGTAGTGTTTCTCTCAACTGCAACATTTTCAAAGAGCAAGAAAGGTGAAAGATCTTAATTTACTACCTACTCACAAGCTGTATGAAAATACTGCACTGCATATTTTTTCAGTAGAGCTGTATTCCACACTTGTTTGAACCAAGACATTTTTTGCCTAGGTGTTCATTACAGCCACAAGATATATTTATGAAGCGTGACAGATGTGAACAAAAAGGCATAAAAAAAACCTTGAAAATTCAAGAATACCAGAGAAATAACCTCCAGACAAGAGCAGACAGTGCAAAGCCTCATGGTATAGCTATGTCCAGTACAAGACACTGCAGTGCACCTTCAGGAAGAAACATTGCGCACAGGGTACTTACTCCAGGGTCGCGCCATGTGTGCCGCAGCTGTGATGACATGGTCCGGTTAGAAGGTGCCGCAGCTGCGCTGACTCAAGGAGCCTGCTGTTCATTGTGTACTGGATCCACAGCACCTTCTCCAGGATCTTTAGCGGCCTGTGCGTCACTGTTATCATCAGGTGGTAGTGTTGAAGCATCTGTTGATTCTTCTCCAGATGGCCCAGCTTCGTCCATGATGGGTAGTTCCCGAGGGAAATTTTTTTGCTCCAGTTCCTTGACGAGATTTTCAGCTCTTTTGAGGCAGCCGTCGAGCCCTAGCGCCAAAACGATACCGCGCACTTTAGGAAACATTGATAGAAATTAGTAGAACGGAAAAAAAACTTGGCAGAGGGTTCTTTTATAAATTATTTACGATAGGTAATGCAGGAAATAACACAAGTGCAAATGTACGTATACGTTTTGCTCAGAACAGTCTACTGCCAGAAAAAAGTGCAAAAATATTCATATATTATTGTAAAACTTTCTATGCGATAACAGTAAGCATCGAAACCATGGTTTGGACAGGAATTTATACATTACATCGGCAAAGAAAGCGACACCATAGCCAACTACAGCTATGTGCCGCGCTAAAACTTAACATGCGCCCCAAGCAGTCAGATTGCTTTGTTGTTGTTGTTGTGTGTTGGTTTTAAAGGCGCATAAGCAACCGAGGATATCATGCACCAAACAGAAGGTTAAAAGTCAGATGGGTGTATTATTGACTGCAATTGTTCTTTCTGAAAACCACTGATCTAACAGAAGAAACTTACTTCGGTATTTCCTTACTTGCCCCTGCAAATGTTCATTTTCTTTCCTTAAATCTTCAATTTTCTTGTGCAGATCCGCTTCTTGGGCTTCCTTGATAGAAGCTAGAAGGTTGTCAACTTGTTTCTTTCGGCAGTGTTGTTTATTATGATATTAAAGAAGAAAACAATTTGAACACATCCTTGCAAACATTGCATAAAAATAGAGCTGCAAAAATTATAAAACAAGCTAGACGGCTACTGGTCAAAAAACTCTGAAAGCCTTACAGCCCCAAGAGATTGCAGAACACACAATAAGGTATATAGGAAAGCTTTCCTTATAGAGCGATTTTCAACTGTGTATTTGCGACACTGAACTTGGGTGCATAGAAGAAAACAAAGAAAAATGCTTCACTGGCAGTAACAGCGCAGTCTGCCTCTAGCACCCTGTGGCACAGGAAGAGATTTTTTTTTATGTGTAAGCAATAATAGGCTCATGCAACAAAAAAGTGTCGGCTGAAAATGTGTCTGCCTGCAATCCCAAACCTGGCCTACCTGGACCCCTCGAACTGGACTTTGTCAGAATTTGACAAAGATTGGTGTTCACGTGATTTAAGTAGAGCCAACTCTGTGATGACTTCAAAATTGAGGTGGTCCACCCACAAACAAAATCTGGCCCACCAGACACCTGAAATTTGACTTCGTCCGAAGTTAACCAAAATTATATGTGCCCAACTTAATCTGAATAAGGCCAACTTAGTGGTGGCTCCCAAATACAGGTCGGCTACCCTCAAAATTTGAAACGTTTCGCATTCTCTGGGCATGAGATGCTATGTGCACCCTTGGAAATTTTTTTTTATCAGTCTTGACCCCTATATACCTTTTGTTACATGAGCACTTTCATTCTTAACTGAGTGCATTCCTGACTTACATTTGAATAATACTTCACATGCAACACCACATGGTCACGAAGGTAACCTGCTGTGTGTACTCGTAAGCCTGTCATGTTTATCTTGAAAACTTTTTTACTGGCTGCAAGGCGGTGTTCCCTCTTCTTCTGTCTCTCCTGTCATGGTAGATGAAGTTGAATGCTTTGAAAAGTACCAGTCTACGGCTGCTTTATGGAGCAAGAGAATTATTTTTCTGTGTTTTTTCACCACACAACAAACACAGCACGTACAATTATTGCTAAGTGGCGTGCACTGTTTTGAACCAGTAACAAAAGACACCTTAGAGCTGCCGTTAAGAAATGCAAAAAATACTAACGCAAATGAAATTTAAATCACGTCTTAGACCTGCCCAATCACAAATGCAATCACTGTTTTATATCTCAAAGCCTTGCTATGTGCTGTGGTCTACGAAAGCAGGAAGAATATACAGATCAGAAACAATATTTTTATATATGCAGTACCAGTTACTGCAGTGTGGATAATGGCGAAAAAAAATAATTGCAGGTGTCTATGCATGCACACGCAGGCGGGCTCGCACGCATGTGCACACGGGCGCACACACACACACACACAAAGCCGAGAACGTACAGCGCTACCAAGAAATAAGGAGACAATATCATGCCTTTTTCCCGGACTTCATTCGTGCAGTCGTGTTCTGAAGTGGAATCATTTTTTCCATTTTCCGCACGAGCTTGTGTTCGTCCTCTTAAATGAACAAGAAATTTGTGGTTGGGAGCAAGTACAAAATGCGCAGCACTCAATAAAGAATTATTTCTTCTTCAATGCCTACAATCCGAGACATGCAGCTGCTGATGCGATTTATTTTCAAGACATCATATGTCTTCTCATCTTCAAAAAACACCAGGCCGTAACGGTCCATTGTAGAAAAAAGGCCGCGCACGGATGAAAGAAAATTCAACGTTTAGACGGTTATAATGTTGGGCAAACCTGGACCACATTGAACGAGCGCAAATACCCAACGGCCTGAAGGGACCGTAGTCTAACCGCCAAACTGCCAGAGCCTGACACGCGCTGATGCGTTTTTTTCTCATATAGTTTCGGTTTCAGTCATCTAAGCGGACGCGTTTTTGTCCGTTTTGGTCGCGTGCGGCATGAAATATGACTGTATGAAATATGACGGGCTTGCGAAAACGAACTAAGCAGCGACCGGTTTTCTGCAGTTTTTGTGCACCGTACATACATGAGTTGAATTCGTCTGTGGCATCACAACTGCCATACGAAGATCGAAACAGAAACCAAACAATCTAAAAAAATTGATTTAAGAAATGTTTATTGTTGTTTAGCGCAATCCATGTTGCTTTTCGTGTTTAGTAATTTGCTGTGCATCCCCTTACATACATACTACACAACTAAAATTTGGTGTCCTTACTCCTTTATAAAGCCTTTGGCGGAGCCTTCTCCAGATGTCTTCTATCCACATCCAAATCTAAAAGGGCTTGGCGGCGTTCGGTTCTTGGTTCTAGTTCGGTTAGGCTGCCTCAATCGATGCGCGCGCCTGGCGTGCGGCGCGCGCATAGAGGCAACCTAAGAACCCTAAGTTCGGTGTGTACGTTGCGTAAAGTTGTTCCTGTGGCCGGCACAGCGATTCATGGTACTGTGTCTACGCCTGTCGGCCTGCTCAACGAACAACACTTGGAGTTCGCCAGCGTGAACAACTCAGCGACGTAAGTATACATATAACCGAAGAGAGCATGCTTATGGAGAGCTAGAGCGGTGTGCTGCGTGACAAATAGCGCACTAAGGTGCGTACCTCCTTTGTTTCTGCCACTGTGCTTGGGCTTTTATCATTCGTTTCGCTGTGCTGCAGCACTTGAACGAAGGGATTATATGTGACAGCCGCTACGTGCGTTAAAAGTTAGTATATTTTGCGCCGCCTGGCACGGCTCGAGCACAAATGACCCCACCACGTGTTCGAAAATGCATGGCCACAATACTGTTTTGGGTTTCTATTTTATGTACTGGGAGGGCCAAATGTTAACGGGACGTGGTCGTACATGCTCTATCCTCTGGCAATATCACACGGCCGTCTCGCGAGGCAGAGCTATAAACGTTTTTTTCTGAAAACATTCGTCCTGTAAAACTTTATTTGTGATATTACTATGCTTATGGCGTGGCAGTTTTGTTACAGAGTATGTCTGAATTTTTTCCTATCACATAACTTGATAGCCTGTTCAAGTAAAAAAAACTTGCCAGTGCATGAAAGGTGTATAGATTTTAAGCTCGAATGTTTTGTCACATTGTCTACGGTACAATATGCTTGACAAACTATTTCAAACACTTTGATCTTATTCTGTCGGGTACAAAAACTGTTGTGGTTTCGTTGCCATTCAAAGATAGATCCAAGCAGAAAGCGCGACCCTTAAAAAGTACCTGTGGATTGCAGGACAACTAGTAAGTCTACACTTTTCACATGATCTTGACTCAGTACATTGATTCAGACGTGTATATAGGTAATGGTTGCTGCATGAAAGCAGACAGCTCACTAGTATGCATGAGCAATGGATGCATTAACCTTCTAATCACTGTCTCATATTTAAACCAGAAATATGTTGAACTTGCTTAGCTGCTTTAAGAAATAAATTATCATTCTGAAATGTTAATTTGGTCCTCATTAGAATGCTCAAGCAGGATAAAAACTTTGCTGATTTAAATGCTCGTTTTTGATTAGTAAAAGTTGCGATTGGAGGAAATACGAGGTCAAGAAAGCTATAACTGTCTCTAGCAGCAGTGAGAGACACGCCTTCCTGTGTTGCTTTTGGCAAAAAGCTCTATTGCATTTTATGTGAAACATTTCATGTTAAACATAGCTACATGTTTTGTCTGTTGCGTGAGTTTTGGGTGCCTTATTGCCTTCATGTTTCTAACTAATTTGGAGGAGGCGACCTTCTTTATCAATTTAGATTTGATATAAAAGTTTACACTTTTGTTTACCTTTTAATTGTAAAAACTGAAATTTTGTAGTAGTGAAAGGAAACATCATTTTTTATGCTGTTCTGATATGTGCACTCTTCGATTCTATATTTCTCCTAGCTTGCACTGAAATCTAAATGAGGTGCAGATGGTACTAGGTTAATGGAAAAATTGATTAACATGCCTTGACTCGAACTTTTGCTCCATGTGACCAGAAACATACCTTCACTTGAATCGCTCCTCGAGTTTTGGAAAAGCTTGATGTCCTCAAGCATATCTCTAAATTGCACCGGTGTTACCGTGAGCGCTCCTCGAATGCTGCTCTGCTTATATGGAGGTTGATAACGGCGCTCACCTTGTACTGGTGGCAACTGTAGAACTCTGACTCGAACTCTTTCATATTGCACTCGTCCGTACACTCATTCTGTTGATCAGTTCATATCCACTAAATTCATTGGCAGCTTTCCTACCAGGCCTCCTTGTACTAATTCCATGAAGAATGAGGAAGTGTCATCAGGGACTGAGATCTTGTTGTTGGAAAAACAAGCCTTGGAGAGAAGCTGACTTACAGATAGGAGAAAATTGTTTATTGCTAGAGCAACGGAGATGCTAGCGGGTTCATTTCGGCGGCTGGCACGACAGAGCCTCAAGTGCCCCCACCTTCCCCTGGGCCGCTTTTCTGAGTGCCGGCTGGCCTGTTTCTGTACTGTGAAAGGAAGCAAATGGGAAGTGTTTTGTTGAGTATGGGTCCTAGGTCAGGATGAAAAAACCAAAAAGTGGCATTTTTCGGTTTTAACCGATGCCTTAATATTTTTACCAGCGGATGTTTATCACTGTTTTTCGATTAAAAGCTGAAAATGCCGAGCCTACTGATAATCGCGTAATGATGCTGTGGCATGGGCACATTTCAAGCCATCTGTGGACACCTGAGAAATGTTTCATAGACTACCGTGTGCCAAGTTGTGGAGTGCAGTTGGCGGCTAATAGCGAGCTCGATGTGCGTGGCAGCTTCCGCATACAGCTGCTCACTTGTGGGTAATGGCGTGTTGCATACAGGAAGCTGTGGGGCATCGGAGAAACTGTCAACCTGTGCGAGTATCTTGGATGTGCGCACCAACAGCTTGCCTATCGCCTCAGGGTATGCATCTCTTTCGATGCGTAGTGCTGTCCAAGGAGAGCACTGATTTGCTTGTTCCACAAAAGAAGTGTTTGTGGTCAGCAAAAGGCACGGCTTTTCAAGCACATTGGTAATTACAGCTTTCAGCTTGCTTTTAATCCGCAAGCGACATTAGTTTTTAGAGAGTTTAACTCTTTGGTTTGGGTTCATGTGTTGCAACTTGCTGCATAGAAGCATGCGTTGTTTTCACCACACCCGAGCCCTGAGCATCGCGAGGGCAAAAGGAAGGGTAACAAATTTTACACGAAACCCAAATAAACATAACTAGCTTTCAGACCATTCTTGAACACCGTCTTGTTCTACATGGGCTGTGCGTCGCCAGCAGAGACCAATTCCACACGCAAAAGTGTTTCCAGACATCTTTCACTGCATCTGCTGGTTCATGCAGCCCACAAAACACGTTTTACTGGGCTGTGAATGTCGAAATTGCTTGTGAAAGTTGTTTAGAAGACTCAGCATGACGAAATATGTATGTTACATGGAGCGGATTAAAGATTGTGGGCCACATTTTGGCCTTAATCTCAACCTATGTGGGCCACTCACGCCACCTCGAGTGGAAGGAGATTTCTTGAGGAGGCTTTCTCCGCAAAAATATTGAAATCATGAATCATGATTGGCCCAAGAGTGAAGGAGCGGCTGTTTTCTCCATGTTTGTGAAATTGGTCGTAAAAGTTTTTGCTGTGCTCTGTAATAACCAGCACATTGGATTCCCAGGTATTAGCCACTGGTATGCCATAGTTAAAAGGCTACACATTCCCATGCTCTCGTTAAAGAGACACCAAGGTCAAATAAAGAGTTGGCTGTATTGCTGACTAATTCTATTGATAAATGATATTTTTCACTAAAAACAGGGCCTTTATAAACTACAGAAAAAAATACACATGCTACCATCTACCGGCCATTTTTTCAAATGAGGTGCATAAACAGCAGCACTTTTTTCTATTTATGCATATATATTAGTCCACACTGGTTTCCGTTTCACTGTTACCTACGAATTGAACACACATCCATTACACACAATTTTATTCTTGCTAAACATCGGAGACCAGCATGTGAGCTGTGTGGAGAAGAGATGACAGTAATATACATTTTATGCTCGTGTAATTGACTGGATAAGCTGAGGAAAAAACACTTCCCAGATTTGTTTTTGAGAAACATATCCTATTCCATCCCAGCCTAATCTTAGGACAAGATTCACTCGTCAATATCTCATGTGTCATTTCATTCTTGAAAGAAGCAAAGCTTTTAAACCAGATATGATTTTTTAAACAACCCTCTCACCTATATACACACTAAACCTTGCGTTTCGCGCATGATGCCCTTAGTAGCCTAGTGCCATTAAACCCAGCCCAACTGAACATTGGATTCCACTTCAGTTGTTGGTAGCTAATTTCAATAAAAATGCAAGAATATATTTTTGTTGTTAAAAAGAGATGTGAAGAGAGTCATTAAATACCAAGAAATTGATCTCTTCTAACAATTGCAGTTTAATCAAATTGTCCTCAGTGTGCCTTCAGGCATGGCCCTACCTGCATATTCCAACATTGTGCAGAAAGTCTTTTATGTCCCTTTTTGATTCCTTTCATTACATTACATTTCCTGTGTTTTGCCATTGTTTTCTTTGTTATCCGCTTGCTTCATATTGTTACAATTGGAGGAAAAGGTTTAATGTACCATTGAGAGCATGTTCAGATTGTTACAATTATAGGAGAATGTATAATGTGCCATTGATAGCATGCTCACTGAGGCGCAACCAGAAGCGAGCTTGACTTGGCTTCAAGTAGGAGTACTTCAAGGAGTACAAGCTCATAATTGAGTTGCTACAAATGTCCGTGTGAAGTACAAACACTTATAATTTGTATTTTAGCTTCCACGGGAAACCTGCCAGCGCTGGCAAGCATCGATAGCAGCAAGCTCCAACGAGGCTTCTAGCTTCAGTGGGACTTCTGGTTCCAGTGAGACTCCTGGCTCCAGCGAGACTCCTAGCCACTGCGTTAGTGGCACCTCGTCACCCTCAGCGCTTGACGATGGACAGGGTGATATATCCAGTGCTCCCTCATGCAGTGATAGTGAGGAGGATGATTCAATGAACTGTTCCAGTTCTGGTAACCCAATCACTTCTGGGAGCCCCGACACTACTAAGCGTGCACTTTTTGAGGGCAGTGCTTTCGGCAATGTTGACGCTTGCCTCATTTTATTTGCTACTGTTTTTTAGGTTTAAACTAACCAGAGAGTGTTTGGACCAGATTTTGTTCATTTTTTTCAGCTCTGTTGCCATCTTTCAACACACTTCCAAACACAACATTTAAATTATTCAAGTTGTTGTCAGGATTTCAAACAGGCACAGAAGTGCAGACACACTTTTTTTTGCAAAACCTGTCAGGAATATCTCGAAGTGGACATGACAGCCTGCCCCAGCTGTGATGAGGAGTGCCAAGTTACGCGTGGCAGTTTTTTTTTCAGATGAGGTTGACTGACTCATTACGGTCATTTTTTGAAAATGACAAAATATATAAGTATTTTATGAAAAGAGTGAGTTCAGCCAGTGATCACCCTCTAGAAGACATTGTGGATGGCGCAATGTACCAAGGCAGTGCTGCCCACTCATCAGAATTTAACTTCACGCTCCTCTGGAATACTGATGGTGTACAAGTATTCAAGAGTTTCGTAAGATCCCTTTGGCCAGTCCACTGTGTTATCCCTGAACTTCCGCCTCTCATTCGAAAAAAATTTCAAATCCTGACACTCTTGTGGTATGGTGTGAAACCATTGATGAACACATTCTTGAAACCTTTTTGTTTGGAGTTGCGTCGCCTTGCAACTAACGGGCGCACATTGAAACGCCCCGAAACAGGCAAAACTGTAACATCATATGTCTTTGCTCCAGTGTCATCAGTTGATGCTGTGGCAAGAGCGATGCTGCAAGGAATTCGGCAATTTAATGGGTTGTATGGTTGCTCATTCTGCGAGCACCCAGCAAAATCTCAGCTGCTGGCAAGCAAAGGTCACGTACACGTTTACATCCCAGGGAAAACGTACACTCTAAGGAATGGCCAAAGAATGAGGCGGCAAGCTGAACAAGTTGTCAGCAAAGGCCATCCGGTAAAAGGTGTTAAAGTCCCTACTATTACAAACCTCATACCAGGTTTCGACTGCAGCACTGGCTTCATAGTTGATTATATGCACTGTGTCCTCCTTGGGGTGGTGAGAACATTTCTCTGTCTTTGGTTTGACACTAACCATCATGGTCAGCCATGGTACATTGGGCGCCGGGTAGATCTAGTGGACAGCAAACTTCTAGCAATTAAGCCTCCAGATTACATAACTAGAACTCCGCGTTTCCTCAAGCACAGGTGCTACTGGAAGGCTAATGAACTGCGTGCATGGCTTCTGTTTTATTGTTTTCCTGCTCTGTCTGGCATCCTACCAGATGCTTACCTGGAGCACTTTATTCTCCCCTTGTTGGTGGAATCTATGTGTTGCTGTCAGAGTCTGTTTCTTCCGAGCAGGTTGATGTGGCAGAGAAGTTGTTATTCGAATTTGTTGATGGTGTTCATGCCTTATAAGGAGCACGCCACTGCTCCTTTAATGTGCATTAGCTTTTGCATCTTGCTGAATCGGTGAGAAACTGGGGGCCACTCTGGTGCACATCAGCATTTCTTTTTGAGAACAGGAATGGGCAATTGCATCGCCTTATTAAAGGAACCCAGAGCATTGAAAACCAGCTTTAACAATTAGTTGGCTTGAGCAGTGCGCTGAGCACTCTCCAGAATGAGGTAAAGGAGATGTCTGATGTCGAGTTTGTGTTACTCAAGATTGAAAGTGTTCACTTCACGAAGTTGTTGTCTAATGCTGTTATTTATCATGGTGCATCATGCCGACCAACTGCAGTAGTCAGAAGGGCTTTGATTTCTTTCTTTTCTTCAATGGACAATGTCAGTGTGTATAGAAAAGTTACAATTGGTGCACAAACATTTTCTTCTGTGCTCTGTGCAAAGCAGCCGAAGCGAAACAATTTCACAGTTTTGGATGTAGTTGGTGAGGAGAGAACCTTTGCACCAATTCAGTCCTTTGCTAAGTATGCTGGAGAACTCTATATAGTTGTAAACAGGCTACTTGAGCACGCCGAGCAGTACATACACGGAGGGACAGGATTCATACTTCCTCATGTTGTTTCCACATATCCAAGTAGCCAGATTGATGCGATTCCAGTTCCGCCAAAGCTGACCAAATGTGTAAAGGTGCTAGATTTTGTGTGTATCTCTCCAAATTCTTACGAGGCAAATTTATAACTTACAAAGGCAGAAAAATGCTTTGAACACTGTGTTTATTTGCGTTGAAACACCAAAATTTGGGGGGTTGTACGTGCAGACCGTGGGAGTCGCTCCACAAGTTCTTTGTTCATGTGTTCTGAGCTACAGGCGCTGTAACATTTGCTGCTAATCTCTTTCAGTGACGTTAATGCAAGAACACTTTTCTGCAGTCCCTGCTGGTAGTATTACGAGGGCGCTTCATTAAAATCCGTCTTCTAGTTCATAATGCGCCTTTAACTAGTCCAATTTAAAAGGTGTCACGTTCGAAAGAAAGCGTGGAATGTCTTGTTTTCCAAAAGAACAGATCATTTTTGACATTATCCCCACCAACAATGATGCACCTGTGTCGATAAACGAACGTTTGTGTGCTGTCAGGGAATGAGCTTGCTGCTTACTACACCAACTACGCATTGCATAAGCGAACTAATTCTTAGACACAAAGTGCATGCCCTTCAGCTGTTCCTCCAGCTTTGGCAGCAGCAATAAGTCACATGGCACTAAATCTGGACTATCTAGAATTTCAGGGGGATATTTATCACCAGGTAGCTGGCATGAAAGCGCTTGGCCAAGCACATTTGAAGACAACTGCCACATTAAAGAAGGTGCAGTTGTGAGATGTTATGCCACCCCGCGTATATTCCAGACATAGTGCCATATGTGGCTCACCGCTAGTCCAAAGCTGTGTAGTAACAATTGAAAGGCATGCCCTTTTTGTCTGACAGTAAGCTCACCAATTCAGTGCATAAATCTCCAGTGGCCAGCCCCATTCTCTGATGGTGTACAAACACCAGTGTATCGATAATGCAAATTCATTGTTGCTATGGTAACATAAAAAATGAACTTTTTTTATTGAAGGAAAATGTTTCAAGCTTTCTTGGGATTGCGGCATCTTTGTATTTGAATAGACCAGATGTTACAGATGTTACAGACCAAGAGACGGAACTTTGTGAACGGCCCTTGTATATGTGTGATTATATATATATATATATATATATATATATATATATATATATATATATATATATATATATATATATATATATATATATATTTCTTCTTTGCCTTGAATATTATTTGTACAATTTGTTTTATCTCCTGCACAAGGTGCAGTTGTTTTTCAGCTGTTCAACAAAGATTTTATGATAAATTTCTTAAGTACAGCCTGATTTATGCTGTGTTGGCACCGGTATGAGCTTCATGATGTCTGTGTATTGATTTGTTGTAAGAGATATTTGATCTGCTGCTTTGCGGTTTTGCACACTTTCAAAAAAAACATTGCGAAAAACCTTTTCGGTCTAACCTTTGCTTTCTGGAAACACGTGTACGTCACACACATCTAAATATTAGTGTTCATTGTTTTTGAACATGCATGGAAAGTTTCCCTCAGCTTTTTTTTCTGTCGGCAGGTTTTGGTGTGGGCAGTTAGCACATAAAACCTCCTTGGGCTCTGACTCGGTTTGAACTACATTTGCTCTATTGCACATCGTTGTTATCACAGTGAAGTGAAATATTTTCTTGAAAGTTCTCTCGTTGCTTAAAAATTTGCGTTCGAGTGCGGATGGCTGCTGCTGTGAACAAATTGTCATATTTGCATGCTTTATACATAGTGTTCAATATTTATCTGTCCAGGTTGCAAAAACCCCTTTGCAAACTACTGGACTCTTTGGGATCAAGTGCGACCACAAGGTACATTGTGATTGTTTTTCGGTATGTATATTAACGTGAACTTGAGTGCAGTTTCCACAATCGGCGAAAGATGGCAATCAGCTGCGGCAGCACTTTTCATCGTAGCGAGCAGAGCAGCTGGTTCGTCAAGCTGCATCATCTGGCCAACTGCGAGGCCCGTCTGTGCCCTAGCTATGCGGGACACTGCAGCGCAGTTAGCCAGATGGCACAACCTGTAAAATTGGCTGCTTCTCTTGTTGACTACTTCTGACGAAAAGTTGTGCCACAGCCGACTGCAACTTTCAGCCGATTCTGGAAAATGCAGGTGTTACATTAATATCAGAAAATGTAGACCAAGTCAATTTGCCCGCCGTTAGCGTTTGGGTCCAAACTGTCCAGTATTTTGAGGAGGGGAATTTTTTACAGCCTGGACAGATAAACATGTAACACCTGGTGTAATGATGTGCATGTGAAACCCAAAGTATAATTATGTCAGCATACATACATGCTTACAAGAATTATTTTGAAATATTGAGAGTCATAGCTTCCCTAAATTAGACACAAATATATATGTCAAAACTAAGCATGTAGCTAGGCCATGCTGAATGTGTCAAAAAATTGAAGCTGGGCCACATGATGACAATATTGGATATGTTGCGTATACCGTAGATGAATTAAGGCTAAATATATTGCTGCTTAAAGTCCCTATGGTGCCCAGATATGGCACTGATCTGGCCTTATGTCGCGATGATGCCCAGATATAGCCCTGATTTGGGCGGATAAGGTAGCAATGCGCCCAGATATTGCCCTGATCTGGCTGTATAAGGTCGTGACAACGCCAGATATGGCCCTGATCTGGCCATATGAGGCCGTCACGATGCCACATATACCACTGATCTGGACATATAAGGTCGTGATGATGCCACATATGCCCTGATCTGCCATATAAGGTCCCGTTACCTGTACAGATATGGATTATATGTTGCCTGATATAGTCAAATCTGAGCCATATAAGGGCAACATTTCGCACATATATGGTCATATATGGCCTGATTTTGACCTGGATCTGCCCAGATATGGCTTTATTTGCTGCCTTATATAATTTATATCCGGCCGCATATAAAGCATATCTGGACCAGATATGGAATTTCCGTAAGGGTACACTACGAGAACACTGCTGCAGGACTACGAAGGTAGCGAGGCAGGAACGTCTACTCAACGCCACTCTTGTGATGCCTCGTCCTGATGACGTAATCAGGTGGCCTCTGATGGCGCAGATCTGTGGGCCTTCCCAAGGCGTGATGACCTTCTTCAAGGCGAAATCTCTGAAGATGATATCGAAGTCAGCTTCCGCGTCGACCAAGGGGGTAACCTTTGAGGCCATTTAATGCCACTTTAAGTTCGCTGGCTATCAAATAGGAATAACACGTTTGCCTCGGGAATGGGCCACAGGTTTTGAGGTTCGAGAGCCGTGGCTCAGGCATGTCCTCGAATCTTTTCTAGCTAGCGTCCTCCACTGATACTTACCAAGCGTTACTGTCATAGCGACATTTCACGTACGGTGCGTCGTAACAGATATGGTGGGTGTCGTGCGTTTTCCGTAGAGTATTTTCCTTGTTTCGCCATGCAGTAACGTCGGCTCGAAAGTTCGTTTCACAACTTTTCCTTACGCGGACTGGGCCACCTTCCACGTACGGTCATTGAGTAGCAGCGACGTTGCGATGGAAACAGCGCAAATGACTGTGAGGAGAAGTGGTATGGGCGGCTATGCGGCAACTCTGCGCGAAAGCCGGCGTAGCGCAACGACTCCTTCCTCCATCGCGCGTAGTTGCTTGCCAGGTTGTGGTCTTGGTGCGTTTCAGGAGAATCACTTGGCGCTTATGCAGGTCCGAGAAGTTCAGCTTCGGACGAGCTGAAACTGAAAGGACAAACCTGGGGGACAAACAGCGCTGAAAATGTTTCCGTTAAATGCATTTCGGTATCAAAAAGGGGTGGTCATCAAAAGGGGATTTTACCAGTAGAACGCGTGCGCGAACGCCAAATTTTCTGTAGGAGTTATGTTGCAACGCGGTTCACTTTAAAACGACTTCAAATCTTCCTTCTCGGTAAGGACATGAGGTGTCTCAATCGACTTCAATGTAGATTGTTTAAAGGCAATTTGCTCAGGAAAAAATGCGTTTTTTTTCTTCTGCAAAATCTCCGCAACGCCAAAAAGAGGTAAGTGAACAAGTTTTCACTCAGAACAATTATTCTATACAGTAGTCCTTTGTGTCCCTTTAACGCTTCATATATCCTTTATTCTGCTCAAAAATACCTCAAGTGCGCAGAAGGAGATTTAAAAGAACTTGCAGATTGGCTAGATGATTTTCAGTTTCAAGAAGCATTTTTAGCGGTGACAAAACACGTGCCTTCAGTGTCCTTCAATAGTTTCGTGTACGTGCTTTGTAAGCGCTAAAAATGCCACCTGAATCAGAAGGGGATTTGCGCTGGTATAATTTTACTACATAAATTCATCAATGCTTCCCTCCCCCACCTGGAGAGGTTTGCTTGCCTGTGTATATCGGCTAGGGAGCTAGCTGTCATGGTACACTAGGCCCAGGATATCGTCATCCGGGTATGACTGAAGGGCTGCTAGTAACTGTTCTGGTGAAGTTACCCTCTCCATCAAGGCTTAATATAGACGGAGTACAAATTAAACTAAAAATACATTGGCAAATAACGCACCTTAATTTGTTGCTACCGATGGGCCTGCTGTGCAGCGGAAAACTGCTTGGAGAACACGCTGAAGATTTAAAGATGGGGCTATCACTTATATCTATGCGATGATAAATGAATATTGTACAAAATCGCGCAATATTATTGGGTTCTTGAGAATGCAGAATCTTTTGTGCATATCAAAGATTCTTTCCACATCTCTAAGATCTCTGTTTCTTGGGCACTTAATATCATGACGATGTTATGGACATCTGAGACGAATACCGTCTGAGCGTATTTCTATCGTTACAGTAATTTGACTTCACACACCGGAGGTTTCAATAAACGCAGTACGGCAGTGCGGCTTGGAAGTTCTTTGCCTTCTTGCCTTTCTTCGCACCATTCCCTAATGACGGAAATTTTGTTCGACATTCTAAACAATGAGCATCACGGGCTTCTACGATTCTTCCAAGTTTCACACATACAGGCTGTATACTTGGCGGTGCTATGTTGATCAGAATAGTGGATGTTTTTGACAATGCGGCACATAGTAGGTAATGCTCTAACACCTGGTAATACAACTCGAATGAACGTTTCTTGTAGTCTCGTGCCTTCCTTTTTCTCTCAACAGTTTAAGTTCGCCGACGCGCATTTATAGAAATAAATATGAACTTGCGGCTCTTCTAGGCCTTATAAACTGCTACGATTAAGAGACTGCTTTCTAAGGTGACGAAACTACTGTCCAGCTCTACTGTTCCTTAAATAGTACATCAACTCCTTGCATACAACATTATGACCTATTACCCGCGTGATATCTTGAAACAAAAAAGTGAAAAAACGCAGTTTTTTTTAAAGCAAACATCATTGCTCCTGTGTTAGCGACAAAAACAGCAATAAATTGTTGTGCGCAGTGACGCTGCAAAGCAGAGGCGCTAAGTTTGGTGTTCCCAACCGGCCAGTGTAGAATATAAAGGTGAACGGCGCGTGTTCTATGCGCACCCACGGCACGGGTTGTTCGGTGCAAAAAGCTTGCTAAGTTGGTTCTCTTGCTCTGCCGCTCCGCTATGACCCCAGAAATTCCCTTCAGGGGTGACTCCGGCCTAAGAGATGACCGACACCAGCAACCTCCCGCCCTCAGGCAACCTTCCGCTTGACGCTACCCTGTGCCCACGGAACGTCTCAGCTATCCAGCTCCGCCTGCCGACATTCTGGCCCAAGCATCCGCAGATCTGATTCGCCCAGTTGGAAGCCACTTTCCATCTGCATTCCGTCACCTCGTTGGCATCTCGGTTTCGTTGCTTTACAACCTGCCTTCTGAGCTCTCTCAAGAGGTGGCGGACGTCATCGTTGTACTCTTGGGCAGTGCATCGTACCAGCGACTTAAGCAGTGCATTCTGCACCGCACCACGGCGTCCGAGAGAGCGCGCCTACAGCACAGCTGCTCACCTGCGAAGAGCTAGGAGACCGCCGCCCCTCCCAGATGCCCACTACCGTGCAGCAGCTCCTAGTTGAAAGCAACGCACACTAGAACGGCGCAGTGTTGAGGGAGCTCTTCATGCTGCTCTTGGAACAGTCCACCAGCCTGGTCTTGGCTGCTGCGGGAGACTTGACCCTTGACCGCCTCGCCTAAGTCCCTGATCGAGTCCACGACGCGACTTCTCCTTCCGTCGCTGCCCTCTCTTCTCCTCCAGAGTCCGTCATTTTGCGGTTATGGGCCTGGATTGAGCAGCTGGCCGCTACTCTCGATGCCCTTCGGACATCCTCTCATGACTAGCCCGGCTTCTCCTCAAGTCCTCGCCGCCGTTCGTCTTCGCCGAGCGGTCCGCGCTCGCCAAGTCCTCGCAGCCAGCGTGCTTGCTGGTATCACCGAACTTTCCGACACCACACCCGCCACTGCACTCCACCATGCAAATGGTCAGGAAACGCGTTACGGGATCATTGATGGCGGCATGTGACCTCACCCTTGGCCGCCGTTTCGTAGTCATGAGCCGCATTTCTCGCCTGCGCTTCCTCGTCGACACTGGTGCCGAAGTAAGCGTGCTGCCATCCTCCAAGGCTGAGCGTATTTCGAAGTCACCTGGACCTAATCTTCGTGCGGCCAACTGAACCTCCAAGCCACGTATGGTCTCCGGTCCCTCACTCTGGACCTTGGCTTGCGGCGCACATTTCGATGGGTCTTCATCGTCGCCGACGTCCATGAGCCCATCCTCGGATCTGACTTCCTGACGCTATTTGATCTTGACGTCAGCATGCGTCACCATCGCCTCATCGACAGCACGTCGCGCCAATTCGTCACTGGCATTATATCGGCTGTCGCTTCTACTGCCATCTGCACGCTGATTCCGTCCCGCCTGCACGCCTAAGTCCTCGCAAGCTTTCCAGAGGTCACGAGGCTTTGTAATCTCCATCAGCCACCCAAGCACAGTATAAGCCACCACACTGTCACGCGTGGTCCATCCGTCGCGACTCATCCGCGCCGCCTCTTGGTGAGCGTCAGGGGATTTCTAAACAGGAATTCGTCCACATGCCCCAGTTGGGTATTACTCGCCCTTCGTCCAGCATTTGGGCCTCACCACTCCATCTGGTGCCTTAGAAAGAACCGGGTGACTGGCGTCTGTAGGCGACTACCGGGCTTTCAGCACTCATACGGTCCACGACAGCTATCCCCTTCAACACATGCTCGACATCTGCATGGATGCAAGAACTTTAGAAAAGCGGACGTTGGGAAGGCGTACCATCAAATCTCCTCCTAGCCTGCCGATATCTTGAAGATGGCCATCACTACACTCTTCCGCTGGTTTGAGTTCGTGCGCATGCCCTTTGGGCTACACAACGCAGCTCAAATTTTCCAAAAATTCAATGCCGAAGTTACGCACGGACTCCCGGCTGTATATGGCTACATTGGCGACATCGTTGTCGCAAGTCATGCTCCACAATATCACGAGCGTCACCTTTGGGAACTCTTTCAACGGTGCAATTTCTCTGCAAACTAAAAAGAAATATATTTAAACTTGTGGCATTTTGCTGCTTTTGACAGAAAATTAGCGAAAGCAGAGCCATTCAGATTACAGATCCTTCGGAAAGCAGTACTGAAGGTTATGTGAATCCAATATGTACCCCTATAAAAAAAGGAATAAAGCTCGCATGCGCCTTGTCATCAGAACATTTAGGAAATATATCTAAATGCTACTTCCAAATTGTACGACTTGAATGCATCCCAAATAGTCGGTATTTGCAACTCATATTTTCGACAACGCAGCGGGCCCGCCTTTCTCCAGCCATGAGCGAAAGCAGCTAACACTCAATTAAAAAAAATTGTCTGAATTCATCGTAGAAATGCAGGTATAGTGTTCAAGAGCGCCACTCTATTTAAACAGAAATCGTGCTTCTTAAACCCGACTGAAACATCGGCATTTAACACTACGGCTTTTGTTTCCACATGTGATGGCATAACAAATGTATTCTCTCTTTCATCTGTTCATCCGTAGGCACAGCAGTTCATTGAGCTTCATTTCGCAGGAGAATATTTATCCAGAGAACCTCATTTGTTTGATAACAAAGGATATTAATAAACCGGTACTGTAAACCTTACAGCCAAATGCACACACATACGGAAACTAATTAGGTAGGCTACAGTGACCACCTTTCAAGCGGGAGTTTTTCCGCAGGGCACCCGCCCAAGCGGATACATACTTCCGGTTTTCAATTCAGCTTTCTAATCAGGCGGCACAAAGTAGTAATGACCGCGAACACAGCCGATCGGGAAGAGAGGCGGAACAAAGGACCATGTTTGCAAGGTTAATCGTAGTATAGCACAAGGTGGCAACGGAAACATCATCGGCTGGAGCGCGATACACAATAGGCAACGGCTAGCAAACCACGGACGCCTGAACTACGCGAGCGCGGACTGGGCTCCAGTCATACGAGATCCCCCATCTCGTTAGTATGCATAGAGTGTTCGCTTCTCTCGCGAAATGACCTAGAGAGTAGTGAACGCGAGGAAAACAATGTTCGAAATGTACTTTTTTTCAGAATAAACTCTTGTGACATAGTGTTCGAAGAAGCAATAGCTAATGCGTATATTTTGATCTAGGAGTAATTTATTAGCTCTGATGGAATAGAAGTAGCTATATTTCACATATTTTTCAGCTAGAGAAAATCGAATTCGTCTGTTCGAGTTTTGAGTGCATATATTTTGTCCCACATGACCAGGCAAGCATAGTTTTCAGAGAGATACATTGACTGATATTTCTAAATTATTCATTTTATTCTAATCCTCCTTATTGACTAAGAATTGCGCTCATTTCCAGATTGCCGCAGGTTAACTGTACAAAGTGTTTTCAAGCGATAACATTAGTTTACATTCAGTATTCTTTTAAATGACATAATTGCTTTGTATTTGGAGGATTGCAGGAGTGAAATTATGAAAGTGTTAAATCACTACGGACTGAATTTATTTCAACTACCCAAGGGGCAAGGGGACCTGCATTCTAACAGAACAGTAATATCTGTCACCATAGTGAAAGAGGCTGCTCGAGAGGCAGATGCAGAAAAATACATTAGTATTATGAAAGTGCAATAATAAAAATCCGAAATCTAATTTAATACGAAAAATGCAGCTTTGCCACGAAGCTGAATTCTAATTTAGTAATGATAGAGCCTAATAGCATAGGAATCAAATATTTTCAGAAAAGATTCAAATTCCTCCCATTACTTATCACAACCAATAATCATGAGACGCTGCCAAAAGCTATCGACGGTTTTTCAGTACGTCTACTTAAAGTAACGAGCTGTAGCTGAACTATTCGGCGCTGGTCGATGGGGCAGAGTTTTGCGCGGCTATGAAGCGGTGCTTGTTTTTGAAGCACTATTAGACGGGCTCTTCCTCAATCGTCATCGAAGTTCGTGCCAGTTTTTGGAAAACTATTAGAAAACTGGAGAGCATATTCTATTCGTTTCGAATAACTTTCAATCTGAACAATTTCATTCGTTCAGTGAATCGAACACATCGATATTCGATCAATTATTCTGTAGTGTAGAGTACTGGCTCACCGCTGATAACCGTAATCGAATCTTGCCAAAGTGCTGAAAGGATAATAGATTGCTTCAGACAGGTGTATACCACGGCATTGTGAAATCCATTGCGGCACGGCTAAATGCAGGCAGACGCAGTCAGGGGATCGAATGCCCGAGCTGAATGATCAAGGCCCATTTTATTATACAGCGAGGCAGCTACGAACTGCGGGTGGTCATTACGGTAAGCTGTGTAGATAGCTCTAGCGCGGAGAAAGAAAAACAACGAAATTCCTTTTTCTACGCACTTGGAGGCGTCGCTGCTCCGCCGCAAGCGCTATCGATTTCTGAGAGAAGGACTATGGAGACGCGTGCCTATTGTATAGCCGCAGCGAAGCAGAGGATGCCGCTATACCTGAGCCGACGATTCCCTGGAGTCGCTACGGTAACGACCGTATAACTCCTCCCGACAACACCCCGCCTGATGTCCCAAGCACAAGTAAGGCTTTGTTCTCAAAGCCAAACAAAGGAAAGGGATGCTTCTATGGCAAAAAAAGTGGGACCGCGTGAGACGGTTTCGAAAGCTAGTGTGCACATGTGACGCACTAGCTCTGTGTGTTGTGCAAGGAAAACTCGTATAAACGCCGGCTTGCGTCGCGTGGGCTACAATACCGGAGCAGTTGGGATGCATAGTTGGGGCGCTTACAGCCATTAAGTAAGCGAACGCATGCAGTTATGATATGAAACAGATAGCCCCGTTGTGCCTCGATGTCTATGCAGTAATTTAGGACGATTAGGTAATTAGCAGGCATGCGAATTCCGCACATATGCAAAAGGAGGAAACTGGTGCATAATGAAAACTTCACAGGACAGTTACGACTGTGTAAGGAGAGATTCAGTGACAGCTGTTTAGGCGCTTAGGTTTGGGTATACAGTCCTGGCGTGCTGGCGCAGTCGTCACGTGATGAACCCCTGCACTGGGAGGCGGCTGTTCCAAACAGAACCCACCGTAGGCTTGTGCTACCCAGGTAGACCGGTGCTGGTGTAGTGGTCACGTCATGCACTCCTGCACTGGCAGGCGGCTGTTCCAAACAGAACTCACCGTAGTATTATGCGACCCAGGTAGACCGGTGCTGGTGTAGTGGTCACGTGATCAACGCCTGCACTGGCAGGCGGCTGTTCCAAACAGAACCCACCGTAGGGTTATGCGACCCAGGTATACCGGTGCTGGTGCAGTGGTCACGTTATGCACCCCTGCACTGGCAGGCGGCTGTTACAAACAGAACCCACCGTAGCCTTATGCGACCCAGGTAGACCGGTGCTTGTGTAGTGGTCACATGATGAACCCCTGCACTGGCAGGCGGCTGTTCCAAACAGAACCCACCGTAGCCTTATGCGACCCAGGTAGACCGGTGCTTGTGTAGTGGTCACATGATGAACCCCTGCACTGGCAGGCGGCTGTTCCAAACAGAACCCACCGTAGGCTTATGCAACCCAGGTAGACCGGTGCTGGTGCAGTGGTCACATTATGCACCCCTGCACTGGCAGGCGGCTGTTCCAAGCAGAACTCACCGTAGGCTTATGCGACCCAGGTAGGCCGGTGCTGGCGTAGTGGTCACGTCATGCACCCCTGCACTGGCAGGCGGCTGTTCCAAACAGAGCTACCCGTAGGCTTGTGTAGCCCAGGTGTAACGGCGCAACCGGTGGGTGCGCTCTTCGCCGACGGCGACGCCGACGAGAAAGCCAGGGATGAGCGTCTACGTGACTTTTAGTATGACGAAGCCTGACTCATGCTGGCTGACCATGACAGTGTCGCATGTACTACATAGCGTTTAGTTTGTTTTTGTTGAGTGTCTTTTGGTTAAATGTTATGGGCCAAAGCCAGGCAATAAAGAAAAAACGTAGTTACACAGAGCAGACGTCCGAAAGTACGTGTTTAGCTTGTTGAGCGCATGGTTTTGCTTTTCTGCGTCTCTGGCACATCTTGCGACGATATTAGACCCAGGTTAAGCTCTGATCGAGGTTAAGCTGATCTGATCTGTTCGCGCCACAGATGGAAGTTGATGAAGACGTCTGTGAAGAAGCAATGGTACGGACGAATGTGCAGGGTCGTACACTCTTAGTACGAACACCGAGCTGCGTGGCCGCGCTCTGTGGAGCGCCAGTGAATTTAGCTAAGCCGCGCATCGAAGGGAAGCAGTGTGGACCCGGAAATGTGTGGATTGGGTGCTTCTTGGTCCCTGCTACATCGCTGGAGCGCGCCGGGCTTGCTTTGCTATGACGGTGCGCTACCGTGCTGAAACAGAAGACACGAAGCACCACCTCCACGCCATTGTGAGCTTGCGCTCCTTCGCTTCAATGCGCGGCCTTGCCGGATGCGCTCGCGCTCCGCAAAGCGAGGCTTATCTGCAGCGTGTTCGTACAAAGAGTGAAGACCCTATTATACACTTTTTCGGGAGAGCGTAAGGGCTCTGTTCTATAGAAAATCCGAACTCGGCATTGACTTTGGCATAGGATGGATGGATGGACGGACGGACGGACGGGTGGATGGACGGGTGGATGGATGGATGGATGGATGGATGGATGGATGGATGGATGGATGGATGGATGGATGGACGGACGGACGGACGGACGGACGGACGGACGGACGGACGGACGGACGGACGGACGGGTGGATGGATGGATGGATGGATGGATGGACGGACGGGTGGATGGATGGATGGATGGATGGATGGATGGATGGATGGATGGATGGATGGATGGATGGATGGATGGATGGATGGATGGATGGATGGATGGATGGACGGACGGACGGACGGACGGACGGACGGACGGACGGACGGACGGACAGATGGATGGATGGATGGATGGATGGATGGATGAATGGATGGATGGATGGATGGATGGATGGATGGATGGATGGATGGATGGATGGATGGATGGATGGATGGATGGATGGATGGATGGATGCGGCTTAACCCTTTAAAGCGGGCGGTGGCTCAAGCCAAATAGCCATGACTTATGAAATTTTGCTCTTGTCTTGGTTTTAGCCACCAATCAGATAGCCTTCGCTTGGTTATTTCTACCCGCTTAAATTCTACTTTTCCTTCACTGTCCTTAAACCCCAATGCCTTGGATAAATCAGCCCCGCTGCTTTCCACTCTAGGGTGATGCCCCTTACAGAAAAATATCAAGTGTTCAGCCGTTTTGCTCCTCCTCTCCGCACGCAACGCACAGCGTGTCTATCTCGTGCTACCTGATTGCATATGTCTTAGTCCAAAAAACACCCGTCCTGGTCACAAACAACAAAGAGCTTCCCCTATAATTATCATAGTTTTTTTTTTCAATTTCTTGCTTAAAAATCTTGTATGTTCCCAGTGCTGATTTCGTCAGCATCGCTGTTTTCCACAGAGCTCTCTCTGATTCTTTAACCTTTTTCTTTACCGATAATTGCTGATTTTCTCCCCTACTGCTGTCCAGATATTTGCTTGTCAATTTTCTAGTTCGCTTTCTCCATTTTGTATCAACATTCCTTATATACAGGTATCTGAAAACTTTCCTAGCCCACTGCTTTTCCCCCATTTTTCTCAATCGCTCCTCAAATGCTATCTTACTGCTAGCTTCTCGGCTCTCGAACGGGGCCCATCCCTTACCACCCTGTACCCCCTGATTTGGTGGATTTCCATGTGCTCCCATAGCTATACGCCACGTTGTTTAGTTTCTAACCTTGCTTGAACATCTGGTCTCACGCACAGGACCGCATTACCCGAAATTCAGGCTAAGGACCGTCACCCCTTTTTAGATCCCCCTTACCACTTCATGCGTATTGTAATTCCACAGTGCCCTATTTTCATGACAGCTGCATTCCTACTAGCATTATTCATTACACATTTTTCATGCTCTGTCAGATACTCAGCACCGTTATTTACCCACACTCCAAGATACTTGTACTCCTCTACTGCTTCTAGCGGGAACACTTGTATTCTATGCTCGCCAACCTCATCATTAAATATCATGACTGCAGATTTTTCCTTACTAAACATGAAACCTAATCTCTCTCTCTGTACCACATATGTCTATCAACTTCTGTAAATATTCCTGGTTGTCTGCCATTAGCAGTTTATCGTCGGCATATATTAGTCTCGGTAATGACTGTTTAATCAATTCTCCTTGCTTTAAAAAAGAAAGGTTGAAGCCTAGTCCGCTCCACTCTAGCTTGGTCTCCAACCCTTGCCGGTACAACATGAACAACAAAGAAGGCAGAGGACATCCTTGCCTAAGCCCCCGCTGTATCTCTACAGGCTCTGATACATTTTTTCCCATTTTATAAGCACTCTGGTACCTTTATGCAAATCTTTTAAAAGATTAATTACTCCATCTTCCACATCCAATGTGCCCAGTATGTCCCACAGATACTCTTGAATAACGTTGTCGTAGGCTCGCCTAATATCCGGAAATGCTAGCCATAGGGGCCTGTGTTCCTTTTCAGCAATCTCTATACACTGCGTCAATAAAAACAAATTGTACTCCAACCTCCTTTGTTTCCGGAACCCATTTTTTAGCTCCCCTAGCACCCCCTCGTTCTCCACCGAAGCCTGCAATCTGTCCTTTATAATCTGCATCACCACCCTGTACACCACAGATGTCACTGTTATGGCATGGTAGTTACTTACGTAAGCTTTGGCCCCCTTTCCTTTAAATGTCATGTTCAATCTACTCGATCTCCATTCATCAGAGACTTTCTCATCCACTATCATTTTACTCACTACCTGTGTTAATGTTTGCTTGGATTTTGGTCCTAGCTTCTTTATTAACATAATCGGAATACTATCTGGTCCTGTGACGTGCCAATAGGAACCTTCTTCTCGGCCTTTTCCCACTCGCTTTGCTCAAGTAAAGCTATTGCAGTAACCGGCCTATCCTCCTTCGATATATTATGTGCAACATTTCTTTCTTTAATTTTTCTGTCATCCTTGTTCCTATGTGTTTTATCGCTTTATCCTCTTCTAGTCAAATACCCTGACCTGTAACAATAAACCTTTGTTGTAGCCTAGTCTTATTACTCATTTCATTTAGATGCTTCCAGAAATTTTGAGCTGCTTTTCAATCCTTTTTATTTACTTTTGAATTCCATTGGGCACCCTTTCTTCTAATTTTCTCATTAATCAAATAGGATGATTCCTGTCGACTCTTTACGAAGGTATCCCAATTTCTGTCTACTTCAACTACTGGTTCCCTCCTCTTCTTGGAATATCTGTGTTACCTGGTCGCTTTCTGACGTTTCTATATTGCCCTCTTGACCTCCTCATCCCACTAAGTCTTGGCTTTGCGTCTTTTCCCTCTTAGGTTTACTCGCACCTTAGCTAGCTCTAGCTACAGTAATCGAGTGAATTCGTTATAAGTCCATTGTGTTTTACTATCCTCAAAAATTACTTTCTCAATTTGGTTGGCTGCTGCTTCCAATTGCTTTTCTGAGTAAAAATTCCCCTCTGATTGTTCATCTCGCTTCAGTCCTACTTTGGTTTCTCTTCTCAAACTCAACTTGATACGCTTGTGGTCACCTCATTACCCCTAATATATTATACATCTTCTGTGACATTAGTGCTTAATCTATCGTCGAGTGCCGAAAAATGCGCATCGGTCGAAATAGTGGCTGTCACAAGAGGCTGCCATAGATGGCACCAGCCACACCAGCGGTGCATCGGATCTTCGGCGATCGGAGCAAACGCGAGCAACGCGCCAAGAACACGTGCCGTCGGCCGTTGTCTTCCTCCTCACTCTCATACAGACATGCAGTAGACTACGACTCGGATAACTAGCGTCGCCTCACATGGTGATACACAGCAGACCTCTATATGTTTACTGTAGCAGAGCGGGCGTTTGGGCTAGTTGGTGAATGATCTTGATGGAAAGCAGGGCACAAACGAACGGAACAGAAAGACAAGAACGGAGACACCAGAAGCTCTCTCTCTTTTGCCTGATGCTTGTGTTTGCGAGTTGGTACTGTATCACCTTAAAACCAAGTACAAGACGAAACCATTATCCTGGACTGTTATGGTGCATCTTTTGGCTGGTGTTTGGATGGTTGGTGAAAGAGGGCTTGATATAAATGTCGTGTAGATAGCATTTTACATTATAATTGTGATTTCGAAAGATTAAACAGTGTGTCTGCGTGGACAAGGAAAACCGCCTTCGTGTCAAGTCCTTTAATGCGTAAGTTACGCGTCCCTTAATTGTGCTTATGTTCTCGCCTTTATCGCGCAATTTTACATTACAGAAAGAAATGAATCCTAAATAAAGGCAGTTAAATTTATTCATGTGTCAAATTACAGTTCGCCCTTTTACTGGAATCAACTTTCTCTTTATTTCTTTTATCACTGTGGAAAGTCGGTAGGTAAATTCTTTTATTTCCAGCTGTCAGGAGCTTAATGGTTTACGTTTTTTTTTATGGCAGCTCCACCATACGTTTTGTCGGTTTATTCCAACTTTGGCACTGTTTCCTCTAGCAACAAGTGTGTTTCGGGAGCCCGATCTCCTCCACTGAAAAGAAAACAATGTCTCCAAATCAAATTTTTTCTCCTTTGGATCTAGTTATCTCAACGAGTCTCAATGTCAGCACTTTACCGACGTTGTATCCCAACCTGTTCTCCGAGTGACCCCTCTGCTACCACCGAAGCACATTTCCAAGCATATTACAGAAGGCAGCCTTGCACGCTATGAGTGCAAGGATAGAAGAGAAATCAGTTGGCCCTCGTAGCGATTGGCTGTAGGCAGCCGCTGGACACTCTTTAATTGTCTACGCTGGGCGACTCCTTGCGAATATTTGTGGACAGCGCGCAAAGTGGACGTCGGCTTCGTATTCCCGCGAGTCCTACAGAGAGGGCCACTATCTTTCGGAACGCGGAACTGAACCATCTGTGCGCTCATAAATATTCCACGCCGTGTGATGGCTCGCGGCTGGGCGTCCACTCGGCGGACTACTGGAATAAAATATGAGAGTCTGCAGTGGATCGGGGCCCCAACTGCCACAATAACGTCAACGCCGATGGGCGTTTCAAGTGCGCCTTGTGCATGTCACGGTCAGCAGCTGCTAGCTTTTCTTTTTCAGGTGCTGCAGACGCCTGAGTCGCTGAAAGCGTCCTGTCAGGCTTTCTCGCAAAGACTTCTTGACAGGTCATAACTTCGGCGTGTCTGGTCGGTTCATTTGATATTCTGAAAGCCACAGTGCGTCCTGGAAATTACATGCCAAAGGGAAATCCCACCAGGTTAGGGCCACAGGTAAGGCGTGAGCACGTTGAGCTCGACAGGCGAGTCAATAAGACCAGCCCGCTTCTTGATTTCGAAGATAAAAATGTATGAATTGATTTTTCATTGACTGCGAACTGAACACTTTAACGCCGCTTCGCTTGTAGCGCTTTACGGGGAGTAACTCTCTGGGCAAGCGTTACAAATTAGGAAACTGAACAGCGTAAAGCCTTCGATATTTGTTTCGCAAACCGATCACGCTGCGAGAGTTTGCTAAATCTACTCAACAATTTCTTGTTTTCATACACCGTCGCGCTCAGAATTGCATCTTAAGTTTACCCGATACTTTGGCTATTGTGTGCAAAATAGAGTAAAATTATTTTTAAAAAAATCTCCTGCATGAATTAATATGCATAGTGACGGAATAAGAAAATGACCACGTTATTTTCATCTTGCATTACATTTTAGCGCGCACCTTCTATTCCAGTAATTTTTATAGTTAGGAAAATAGCCAATCTATAAAGTTCTCTCTGGTGGGTGTAATTTTGCTTTAAAAAACCCATTTAAAACTTCTCTGCTAATGACTTTTTGTCGGAAAATTTAACGCGGACAGTTTAGATTACAGATCTGGCAACAGGGGAAACCTCTAATGTTGGTAATTAGATTAAGTCAAACATTATTTAGGCAATATAAAACCAAAATATTGAAATGTCTTGCACACCGCCAGCTCCAGATCGTTAAACCATCTACTAACACAAGGAGAACTACAAAACTGTAGACAGGATGGAACGAAGTTACACATATTGAAAGAATGTATTTTTGAGGTAAGTATTGTAGCTAGAGCGAAGGCTGAACTAAACGGGCAACTTTTAGCACCAAGTACACTTTTGTTTACAGCTTTGAATGAAGCACCTGGGCTTGAACCACTCAAAAACAAATGTATTTCTCCCTGCTTGTTGGTCAACTAAGAAGTACAAGCTTAGAAGTGGGTGTGATGGTGTCAGGGATGGAGAGGGGAATATTTAACCCAGGCTGGACTGATAGTTTAGAGTCTCTCGATAGGAAATGTTAAGTTTGAACGATAACGAAGTTTTTATAACGATATCGATCAGGAACGATAACGAACTCAGGAAGTTGCGCATAGGTGATGTAAACTTGCGCTTTCACTTGAAGATTGGTGCCACAGCTGTATCTAACGTGTTTATTAGCTTCCTCGACAAAGGTTGTTTCACCGTCAATGGGCAATTGATGCCGAAACACAAGGAGAACATCAGAGCGGAGAGCGTGCCCAAGAATGCAAAGAATCTCACAACGAAAACAGCTCCAAACAGACAGAGGAGAGAAAGGTTAGACAGAGAAACGAGCGCTGAATCTTTCTCCTAGGATTCTGTGCACGCAGGCTGTGTGTGGTCGTTGCACGTAGCTAGTTTGTAACCGCAAGGTATCAACGGCTTTCACGTTCTACTTGGCTTGCTATGCAGCCTGTGAATCCGTTTGGACTTTCCTTCAGCTGTACGAATTGCCTACATTGAGAAGGGTTTGGGCGTTTTGAATTCTGAAAAGTGTTTCCTTTTTCCTTTAGTACACCCTCATGCAGACATACGTATGCTTGCAAGTTTTCAGCGTATGAGAGGCGGCAAGTGCGCATGGCGTTCTTTGTTTCCCACGCGGTGTAAAGGCGGATATGCTTGAAGTATATTGAAAAATATATGATAACCACTATTTGCATGCCCCATTCCCTATCATTTGGTTTAAATGAATGTTTCCCTGCGCGGGGTCATCATGCATTCAAGCACGCTAGGTAGGATTGTAGCGCCTTTCATTCGAGTTCTCGTTGCGAACGTGAAGCATACTGATGTGATAATCAGCTGGATTGGTATTAACTACATACGCGCATCCACTGAAAAATTGTTCAACCTATTAATATATCCTTCTTTAGATATGCATGCATTCCGGAAACACCTTGAGCATTTTTCTTTTGCAACCCACAGGATGCAACATATTAAAGTAAACATCGGAATCACCACAGCAACGTCAATCACGACGGTCCTATGCGATCATAATTTATTTGCCATCACTGCCCGCCGCTTGATTAGCAACGTGTGTGCCAATTCTCTTTGCAGTAAAGTTGAATGAACTAGTTACAAGGGCGACTGCTGTTCGCATGCTTTTGATGATTCCTCGAAGCTTATCTGTGCAGCTCACGGCAGCACACAGCGTACCGAAGGCCTCAAGTTCGCCTCGTCGTTACCGATGCGTAGGTTCATAGGTGCTATATTTAGTTTTGAAACCTTGGGTTGCCCTCGACGGAGCTTATTTAAATCGTACGCGAGCGTAACAGCGAGACGCTCGCAATGCAGCGGGGAGAGCCACTATCGAACTATTGGGGGGTTGAGGCGACCAGCACTTGCACCTTGCCGCAGCGACCAGTGATATGTATACCTTCCGTCTTCGGTGTCCGGCCGCGTTTCCTTTCTTTGGAAGTAGCGCAGCTCATTGGTGGTAGAGCTCCATTGCAAATGCGTCATAGATATGAGGGAACTGTCTCGTTTTTTTTTTCGGGCGGATTGAATGTGTATGGGCTTTTGGGCTCTCTTTCCTATTTTCTCCGCAACGCATTCACCTTTCTGTGCAGAAAAAACGACGGTAATGCTCCCGAGGAATTATCTGCCCATCTCGCTCAGTTTGTTATGCGCCTTCAGTGTCCCTTAATAAATCTCAAGCGGCTTTGCGTCATGCTACACAATTCAAGCTCCTTTTCCAATTTTTGCTGGTTTCACAAAGGTGTACGAACTTTACTCATTTGATATTTCCTCAGACCAGACTTCTGTAGTAATTTTCAAGTATTTCGGGCAGAAATTCAAAGTTTCTAGATCAAAGCGTCCTAAGAAAAAAACAGTAATGAAGAAGACTATGGGCCAGCGCAGACGAGGCCGACGCTCTTTCCCCCTTGTGGGTATGTGGCATTTTGCGAGGCAAACAACAAGAACTCTTTGGAGTGCTTCTGCTGCCGGCTGCAGCGCACGTTTCGAGCTCGAGCTTCTTCGTTAATATTCCAGAAGATAGTAGAAACGGCGCCGTGTAATTATTTGTCAAATGATACTGAATTCGTTTTTTTTTGTGACATGATAGTAGCTTAAATTACCCAGGTTTTATTTTAATCTACATGCTAATATTTCGAAAGATTGAACTTAAATGCTAAAATAGTTAAAACACCAGTACAGCTCAAGCAGATTTTATGAAATTGCACCGGCATAGTTGGTGTGTTTAATGGGTACATAATCGAAATGTTGTGTTATCTGCTCAACATCGTTTTCTTCGTCGAAGATCTTTCATGCGCATTTCGAGACATCACGCAGACTGGGGAGAAAATCGTTCTCTTGTAGTAGTTTTTCTACGCAATTTGAAGTCAATGACCTCTAATTTGAGTTGCAGTAATCTGACTGCGTAGGAGGAGGAGAATTCGACAGGTGCAGCGACCGCTGATGCTTTCAAGCAGCGCGAGCCAGGAATGCAGTGTGAAAAGTTTACCTCTGCACGTAACCATGATTACACTAATTTGCGTTTAGGAAGTAATTATGTGTTATTTCGCCTAGCTGGAAAAGCATGGCGCAGCAGGTATTTTGTGCTGGCTTTGAAGCATTGGTAGCGCTCTTGAGACGCATAATTAACAATGCAATAAAAAGGCGTCATTACTCTCTTTATCGCTGCCTCTTGGAAGGGGTTTTGTAAAAGAGCTGTTAGAGACTGTGCTTGGGTGAGCAGCTAGCCTTAAAGAGGCCAATCCTGGGACCCAATATTTCAAAACGCGGATTCGAATTCCAAGAAGGAGGCGTTGCTGGACAAAGAAGCGTCAAGCAGGTCAGTGCAAAGAAAAGTGCTGAAGAAAATAACCAGCGGAATCATTCTTCGACGGCCGGCTGAGCGGTAAACAAAAGCATAATTGACAGAGAATGAGAGGAGAAAAGCTCCGGGAAAGCCCGGACGGCCAAGACCGCGTCGCGCCAACCGGCGTCCAGCACGTGCTGGGAAGGTATCGGGGTTGCCGTAGCGACAGCTTTGGCGATGACGTCAGTAAGCGTCTCGTAGCAACCGAGCCCTAGCAACCGTTCCAGCAGATGGCAAGGTCGACGGGAGAGAAGGAGGAAGAAAGAGTGATGAGAGGAGAATACTGGAAGAACCTGGCGGGATGCGGTCCCGGAAACTGCGACGACAGAGCTTCGCCGTCCGAGAGCCCGGACCGGAAAAAAAGAAACTGTCTGCCGCTGGGTGGAGACAGTGCTCAGGTTCAGCTATTAGAATGCGCTGAAAACTTGGGCAGATTCAGATGCTGCAATGAGTTGTCAAAAAGTACGTTTCAAGATAAAGCAAGAGGAAAACCGCTGGTCGCTCCGAGCATTATGGAGATTTACAGCAGGCTTGAGAGAAATATAGACAGCAGTGTTCGAAATGCTCAATCTGAAAGGCGCAAATGGGTCGACTTAGATGTGAATGCAAAAGAAGAAAGTGAAAAAAAGACAATCAATCATGTAATACAACCCCGATATACCTGAGAAGCAAGCTTTAAAAGGAGGAATATGTAGGATATCTGCTACAGCCTAAATAAATCATGTATATTCGAAGGGGCTCCTAAAAAAATGCAGTCGTTCACAAGACACCGAAGTCGATAGTTGAGACTTGAAGAAATATACAAAGGAACGCAAGAAGAAAAACAAATTCAAGGGGCTACGCCACTACAAACCGGGCAAGCATTCTGGACGGCTAAATTCCTGCCGGCGCTCTAGAGTTTTCAAAAAATAAAATGAAACTACAACAAACAACACTCACAAGTTCGTCCGGGCCAGATGGATACGGGAGCGAAAGAGCCCTGTAATTGGAGAAGACAGGTATATAAAGATGTCACGCAGCTACGTTAGGAAAAAGAAGGCAAATAGAAAGAAACGTACAAATGCTAGAGATTGAAGCTAGCTCAAAGTCGACTTGACATGCGCCTGCGCAGGGCTGAATTGGCTCTTTCAAATGCGACTCGAATGCGAAGTGCAAAAACTCATCGAAACGGCACGGATAAAAAAAAAAAATAAGCGCGCGAGGAATGAAGACGCAGAGCGACGAGACGCGGCTTCATTATTCGGGAGAGGAATAGGAAGCGAGACAATGCGAAAGAAAAGCGAAGACTGCCACCAGAATTCGCCGTTTCAATGTCAAAGTCGCCGTGACGGCAAAGGCGTCGACGCAATAACTTACCCGGTCAAAGGGCCTCGGGGGGGGGGGGGGGGGGGGGGGGGGGGGGGAGGGGGGGGTAGCGAGAAAAAGGAGGGGTTCGCGAGAAAGAACGCTGGCGCTCGCGAAGAACTGCGTCCACAGCACTGCCGAAGGCTGGGGCGAGTTCGCCAGTAGACGTCTACGATGCAAGTACAAAGCAAGGCTTTGCTATAAGATGAAGTGTGTTTGTTAAGACATAAAGCACATAATGGATTAGAGACCGAAACGGAGTCACTAATTTTCTAGCCGAAATCAGAGGAAAAAATTTGAACCAGAAGATATATGCGACTAGGCGAAACTTTATTCTTCCGCTAACTATGCTTATAGCATAGAATTAGGAAGTCACCTGAGCCAAGGAGAGGAAGGTGTGATGGTGTAGCTGGCGGTATCCTTAGGTGGAAAGTATATAACGGTTGCATTTTTCCACTGCTGACATACTGGACGAAAAACGAGGACTTTTACAGAAAGTCTTGAAATTAAATTGGGAACAGTGACAGTAGCAAAGAAAAAAATTTAGACGTAACGTAGAGAGGAAGAGAGCTGAGTGGGCCAGAGAAAAAACGCATGTTAATGGTATAGTAGAATAAATCAAGAAGAAGTGGACAATGCGAAGGAAAGGAACTGTAATGTCTAGGGAATATAACCATTGGACCCTCTGGATGACAAAGATGCATCCAGGAGAAGGAAACCGTAGTAGGGACAGCATGAAAACGACGTGAACGAATAAGACAACAAATTTTGGGGGGGATAAGTTGGATGAAGCTGCACAGGCGAAGGTTCATTAGATAGATGCGGGAGAGGCTTTTTCCTGCGGTGGTCATAGCGTGCTGCGGCAGCTACGGATGAAATTGAAGGGGTGGCCTAGTCTAATGCTAGTCACGCAGGTAGGTGATAATAATATGTTGTTAGTTATGGTGTACAATGCCACATTATTTTTCCTGCACTGTGCACAATTATACTCATTTGTTTCTGGCAGAGATGCTCTTAATAATAGGTATACTCCGTCCCCTGTCAAGCGCTGTCTGTGGAGAAAGTGCAAAATTTGCTCGTAAGGAATACCTAGCGGACAGCATTCAGCTCAATACGTGTTGCACGGTTCGTGTTGTCATTGTTGTTGCTGTGGCATAGTTACTGATGTAAATGTAGAGACGTGTCGGAAATTTTAAAACAGGAATTCACCTAATCATGTGCGAAGATAAAATTATGTTTTACGGACTACTTTTTTTATTGCTCTTCATCGCCAGAGGAAGTCCTCCTTCAGATAAATATGCATTGAGTCACAGAGGGCCGCTGTCACTTTTGCCTCTCATCGACGCGACCAATTCTAAGTAAAGGGTATCATTGGTGAAACTCACATTGCCAAAATTGTCCACCAACAATCACAATTGCCATTTGAAGCATTCCGCCCTCTTAATTTGAGCACGGTTGTCTTAGGCAAAAATGATTTAAATTAACCATATCGTATATGTGCACCGGCTGCGACGTTTCTTACGGTCTTGCGTGCAGACACGTTCGCAGAAGAAATTATTAGCACAAATTTTTTATGCCCAGCCGCCTGCTTGGTTGTTCGGTTAAGTACCTATGTCTACAAATGTCTGTATCGGTCGTCTTCTAGTTTCTAATGTTTCGTGTGCTCTCACCTGTATGGCTACATTACATTGTCTTGCCTCCTCAGCTTTACAAAGCAATGTCTGTCTTCTCTGCCCTGTCACCTGTCTATGGTAGCCTAATCGTTTCCGTATTTTTCTGTTTTCATGTGCCTCACTACGCTTGCCTTTCGTGCCCTGCCCTACCCATTTATACCCTTTGAATGCAATGACTTCTTTAAAATCCCGCCATACGTAAGTGCTCGCCGGTCTATACCTGCACATACCTCCCCTCGCTTTGCTGCAGTTGTCTACACTGCCTAGCCGCGGGGGCCGTGCTAGCCCCAACTGTGCAGGCAGCCGGTACACAGGCAGGCAGAAGACTGGTCCAGTGCCTCTTGGTGGGTCTAGCTAAGCTTGGCCTGAATGGCATTAAAACCACATAGGGCAGCCGTTTGGAACCGTCGAATGCAGTAAAAGGCTTTTACATCAAGAAAATGTGATGTGTAACTAAAATTAAACGTTGCCGGTTTTCCCGATGCAATGAGTATCAAGCGAACCGACAAATAGGCCAGGGATTCTCAACGCACCAGAAGCCGCTGGTGTGGGATAATGGCGAGAGCTTAATACATAGCTGTTATCCCTCATTACAGCACCTCGGCGTTGATCAATGGTCCGGACATTATATCGAGTTCTGGCATTGTTTTGTTTTGTAGAAATATTTTAAGTAAAAGACAGTTTAGCTGGGATCAGGGATGGCAGCTGGATGGCAGGGATCTGGAGGAGCAGGTCTCCCTGACGACATCTGTTGAGCACTTCAGACGTCATCATAATGATGGTGCTGCCAAGATTTATTGCCGGCGCCTTAACATGGGTCTGTCCAGCAGTCCATGCCTCTGCAAAATAATCTGGCCGCTTATGTAACAGGCTCGAGATGTCGATTTTTGATGCAAAATAGCATTCACAGCTGCTAGCGCCATCTTGAATTGAACTAAGTGTACGCACAAACGTCTCCGCCTTCAAGGTTTTTTAATACATGGTGCGTTAGTTCTGCAAATCGAACACTAATTTTGCAGGAGTGAACAATCCTTTTTTGTGAAGTTCGAGTTGAGCAAGATCAATGAGACTTGATCTTGCTTCTTCACCCTCACCTATTCTCCATTTTGCTTCATGGCATGTTCAATATGCATGGGCCTGGATTAGTTGCGTATTCCAGAAGCACTTAACAAATAAGAACAGGAAACTATGAGCCATTTCACGGCTCCCATAAGTGATGTGGGCATAGGACGCCTTACACGTGGATACTATGTTCCCCATTTTTATGTTATCAGTACGCAGACGTCGAGGGAGGCATTGCACTTTCAGCGAAATTGTGCCAACTTATGCAATAAAAGGTCGTTCTGCATCTACAAACAGCGTGACGTCAGGAGAGGCGAGCGCACCTTGAAATATGCCAAAACAGCAAAACGCGCCCTTCTGGTGGTGACCGTCTGCGAACAGGACACCAGTGAGTTTTATAATTACGGTGTCTAGTTCGGGTAGTGGAGCCAACCGGGCGGGTTCACTCTCCTTTTCCTCTAGATGAGGTGGCAGCACCACCGGAAAAAGCAAGGTTCGCACCCACTACCTCAGGTATCTGGTGAGCCTCCATGGAGCCATTTCGCTTCAAATATTTTCAAGACTGCATGAGTTTATAGCTGGTAAGCTGCCTGGAGAAAAAGAAAATTGGCTTAATTATATTAGAGTGCCAAAGATGTTGCTTTTAAAATAATCGCCTCGTACAGTTCGACTCTTTCCCTATGGACAGCCTCAACAATAGTAGGGCAATTGATTATCGTTTTATTCGTGATATATAATTTTTTTAAAGCTGATGGCAGGTGAGCTACAAAACAAGCAGTGCGGTGTAAAAACTGTCCGACTATTAGGAAAACGTGCTCGAGGTCACGTATTATGTCACACTTGATATAATGCAGTGTTTTATTTAATAACTTAGACGATTCTTAACGAGCGTTTGAGGATTGCGCATATGCACATCGCATGAAATTGATTACCGGACCTATTGCAATGAACAGCTAGTTTTGTTGGGGACCTAGTAAGTCTGTACACATGAGTTGGATTGAACGTACGGTTGGCGAATGGCATATTTTTGGAGATTTTTCATTGGACGGGATGAATCTTCAGCAATTTAATAAGGAGAAATGTGCTTTCTCCTCCCCATTATAGGGAAATACAGAGAAAACTTTGGTGTCTAATTAGTGCCGACCGGCTCTTTGGCGAAAGCACTGAAATTGGAGATGTAAGCCATTAGCTGAAAGGAAGCTTAATGTTTCGAGCAGCCGTCTGTATTAATTTGCTGCATTTTTCTGAACCATGTTTGTATTGCACTTGGTGTCAGAGGCCTCGAGTTACTTCAACATGAACTAAAAGTGATAAATCAGTTGATCTGTGTTGTTGCTTCCCGCTTTCAAACAAAAGGGTCTTTTTCTTAAATAAGGGTGCTGTATTCATTTTTTCCGACATCAGTGGACCTTTGGTCATCGACTCTATCGCGAGCCTCTACTTTTCAAACTTGGATTATAAAGAAAGAAAGATAATTTGCACCAACAGCACGTCGACTTAATAATAGTGCTCTGAGTGTTTAAATTTTCATAATTCTCATTTCGTTTGAAATCTCTGGGCGCATAAGTACAGATTCGTACCGGTGTTTACACTAACGAGTGTAACGATTACGTTTGTTTACTACGAATCCCCTAGTAAAGCATGTTGTTTCTTTCTTTACACCCATCACTAACTAACTATAGTGCTTGTTGTCGCCGCGGTGGCTCAGTCGTTATGGCGCTCGGCTGCTCACCCGAAATACGCGGGTTCGATCCTGGCCGCGGCAGTCGAATTTCGAAAGAGGCGCCATTCTAGTGACCTGTGTACTGTGCGATGTCAGTGCACGTTAATGAGTACCAGGTGGTCGAAATATTCGGAGCCGTTTACTACGGCGTCCCTCATAGTCTGAAATGTTTTGAGACGTTAAACCTCAAAAACCATAAACCCTTTTATAGTGCTTGAGTGATGCTTCAATTATTACAGGCCTGAGCGTCTAGTAAAAAAATATAGATACTTGTGTTTTTGTACAAGCTTTTTGGAGTCAAAGTGGGAATCCCTACTAATTTGTGCAATTTACATTCATGGTGAAATAGAGCCCTCAATGCCCCGCACTGCGCTCGATGTCATTTGCTCCGCACAAGAACTTTACTATGCAGTTCGTAAGCAGCAAGTACCTGTTGTTGGTGAACAAATAACTGATGCCAATTAGGTGCTCAATATGAGCCCAGTGAAAGGTTGTGCTTGCAGACCTCATGCTATATTTTGATCTACGCATACATGCTCAACTAGAAAATCGATTGCCATATCAAAGTTTCTAATGTCAGATCAACGTGTTTATTCCCTCGCCGATAGTACCATGAATGCACTCCTAAAACAATTCGGTTGAGGGTGAGAAGTACATGTACACATTTCTTACACTGAAATAGTAAAGACTTCTAAGCATTAGGGTAGAGATTACTGGACTTCACCAGTCACAAAATAAAACGAGCTCCATGGCACTCTGCAATCGACAACACACGGGAAGCTGAATAAATACGTCACTGGATTTTAATAAAGAGCCCGTTGATTCAAGTAAATTTTTCTGTGAAGTCTGTATTTAAATATTTCTTTTATATGCTTTAATCAAAACGCCCCTTCATTCATATTCAAAGCTTGAATTAAAAATTCTGAGAACAATCTGTTCAATTTTCACTTAAATTTATTTCATACGTAGAGCCTATTATGATAAGTTAGAAAATTCTCATATTGTGCCGATTTCCAGAAACAGGACGGATAGATGTCACAGTGCACGCTGCTTTTGTAGACCGCCGATGCTCGTGGCAGCACGCAAGACCAAATACTCATGGGCACCACCGACAACTCTTGCATTCAGTCCTTTCTTGTTTCGATCCGTTTTTTTCGATGCTACATAGTTGGTTTCTGTGTCGTTCGCGAAGTTAATATTTCATAACATGAACCGAACTCCCCCCACTCAGTACGTTAATTGGATCGAGGGAGTCATTTGGAATGTCAGCATTAAACCGAGTGCGCTAATGAAGTTGAAGGAGTACAGTGAAACGAAAAATTTCGGCAAGTGACCTTGTTTGTTTACCTAGATCTTCCAAGCGCACCTCATGTTAGGCCTGTCATTGATGGTATATTCTTATGGAGGTTCTCACCAAAATTCTTTTCAGCTTTTGTCGCATCGTCTAGATTACTTCTGTCAAGAAGTACGCAGCTCACCGATCTTCCACGTGACTCTTTCACTTCTCCTGCTTTGCATATGTGGTGCGAAAGTGCTAAACTCTACCTGGTGCTCAAAACTCAGTCGATCTCTAAGCGTGTAATCAATTACCAAAGGTGGCATTACTTACAGAATAATTCATTTAGCTTGACATAATTGCTTTTAACTTCCTTCCCAAATTATTGTGTCGATAGAGAGAGCTCTGCACATAGGAAATTAAAACAGGAAAAAATAGTGTCACGCGGCGCGGTCGGCACTAGCAACACACATAATTTCATATCTACCATTGGAAAGATTCCTCTTGTGGGAAAAGTAAATCAGCTGGAGAAGCACGTGCCTGGCATGGCATATGAGCTACGCGGAAGACTATTTGATATCAAGAGCCGAATGCCAAATGAAATCAGCACTGCAGCGGGAGGCACTATGTGCCGAATCAAAGCCGCTGGTTCAAGAAGGCCAAAAGCCAGTGCACGTCACGTTCAAAGTAGAGAGAACGAGATTAGAGAGGCAGATGTGGCGGGAAGAAAAGCAGAAAAACAAAGTTCTTCTGTGACATCGTGACAAGTCGAGCGCTCACAGAGCACAAAGGATATACGCGCTTGCCTTTTGTGTTCCTTATTACGTTTGGAGTCGTCAATAGAACAGAGCATATACTTGGTTTAGTTTCGTTTGAAATTTGAGCCTTGTATTAGCGTGTCTACCGAACAATGATGTTCTCAGTTGATTATTTAGAATGTTCACAAAGAGTTATATACAATGCCGTATCAAGCTATCAGATCTTGTGGTTTGTTCTACCTGCGCTGTCTCTATTTCAGCTAGGTAGCATAATGGTCAAAATTTTTGAACCTAAAGCGAGTTAGCTTTGCACCAGTGGCTATTATACGTTTTATTTATTTTTGCTCTTACCTAAGTGTCGTGCTCTCGTAAAGTATGTATTTGGCCAGGATTAATTAGGCTAAAATCACAATGCCGCAACGATGATGGGTACAGTGTAGAGTGATTGCGTGGTTTGAATATAATTTGTTGAATATATGCGACCTTTCAGCACAGCTCGGAAGGTCTTCAAGGTAATGTGTACACCAGTATTCATGTGGGTGTGTTCGCTAATTAGCGTAAACATCGCGCTTACTGAGCTTGAGATTAACAAAAACGACGTGTTGTGTGCAGTACAGCGCATTAATTTTCATTTACCCCATATATTCCTCCAAAAGAAATCACCGCGTTACAAATACCATCCAGTCAAACAGGAAAAGCTGGTTTAAATTTTAAGACTAAGGATGGCGCAACCAGGCGATGGCGAAACCTCACTCAAGTGATAAATATCACAAGAAAGTTGTTCGAAGAAGACAGGTCGTCAAAGAGAAAATTTGCCATTTTAGTCAGTTTTTCCCGACAATGATATGTAACTAGACTAAATGTATGCTTGGAATCGTGAGCATGAAAGGCTTGGCAAAGCTTTTCTGTCCCTTGCATTCAATCGAAAACGGCACACATGAAGCTGGAGTGGATTAAAGACGGTTCACGACACGTGCCGACTCGCCTGCAAATTGAGAGTGACAGCCGCAGCGCGACCTCCGAGCAACCTGACCAGACCAATGCAAATTAGGCTCTGCTGTCAAATACCCAGATGCAAGGTTGCACGAGTTCTCCCTGCTGAGGGCGAAGTAAAAAAACCTAAGCGCAAAAACAGTACAAACTCGCTCTTGGCGTGTGCTGTCCGGCTCCTCTCAGATCACGAGGCAATTATGCTAAAAGGGATCTGTTGTAACGTCACGAGACCTTGCTCCTTGTCAGCGATGAGGCCCTGGGGAAGCATTAAAATATCGGGTCAAATCAACATACACGGCGAAAGAGCCGACTTTCTGAGAAAGAAACGGACAAAATTGTGATGAGAAACGGAACTTATACCTTCGTGCCGACGCGAGACGTTTTCTATCTTAATTGATCACACGCCGCATTGCAGGTGTGGTATCGGCTTCGGCCTTTTCCCTCCAGATCTTCAGCGCCTGTCGGTCTTGATAAAAGGATTAAGCTGTTGTCATCCCAAGGCACGAATAACTAACTGCGCTTTCATTGGCCATCAGCAGCGATGTACCGAACCTATCCAGCAGTGCTTTAACTATATTGCCACCAAGTGCTGACTGCAGTCCGGAGAGCACAAATGTTGCGAAAATGGAGTCTCAACAAAACTCTTTATTTGAGCTAACTTGCTCCCACAATGAACTGAATCACTCGGAGGCGGCGTAGCAACAAGTCTGCTCGGCGGTCGTCTAACAGAATGACCGCCGCTGTCGACGGTGCTCAATTTACAGCTGATAGCGAACTTTCGGGATAAAGAGTGCAAAGTTACTAGAACTTTCTGGAACAACGTAGAATCAACTCTGCATGAATGCATTCAATCGAGATAAATCTGGTCGCGTCTTGCATCGCAAAACACAACGATAAAGCGGCGTGGCGGCATATTTGAAGAATGAACAAACACTGCAAGCATTCGCGGAATTACTCCCCTCTAAAACAAAATGCATGTACCCGATGCAATAAATCAAATAAGGTGACTAGCAACAAATAAAACACGTCGTCCGAAAATAAACACAGAGTGTGGAAACACCGCGTCCTTTAGCGTGCATAATAGGGCTTTAGACGGACGACATGGGCAACTTCTGGTCGTACGAGGCGTCGCTTAGGTGCAGTCATCGCGTCAGGGATGACTTCATAATCCAGTTCACCTAGCCAACGAAGAACCTTGTACGGGCGGACTAGCGCCGTAAAAACTTTTCACTGGATCCACGGCGGCGAATAGGCGTCCAAACCCAGACTTGGTCTCCTGGCTTGTATTGCGCTTTGCGTCTTCGTAGGTTGTAGCGTCTGGCGTCGGTCCGCTGGTTGTCTTTGATCCGTAATCGGGCAAGCCTTCGAGCCTCTTCTGCGCGTTGAAGGTAGGCGGCAACGTCGAGGCTCTCTTCTTCTGTAACGTTGGGCAGCATAGCGTCTAGCGTAGTCGTGGCCTCCCTGCCATGGAAAAGCCTAAAAGGCGTCATCTGAGTGGTCTCCTGTACTGCGGTGCTTTAGGCGAAGACGACGTAAGGCAGCATGACATCCCAGGTCTTTGATTCGGCATGGACATACATGGCAAGCATATCAGCCATGGTTTGTTCTGGCGCTTGGTCAGTTCGTTTGTCCGCGGATGGCACGCAGTTGTCGTCCGGCGGCTGGTCTTGCTGTAACGCAGGAAGGTTTGCGTTAGTTCCGCCTTGAATGCTGTTTCTCTGTCCGTGATGAGCGCATCGGGGGCGACGTGTCGCAGAAGAATGCATGCCAAGAAAAATTTGACGACTTCTGCTGCTGTTCCGTCGTTCGGTAGGGCTTTTGCCTCAGCGGAGCGGGTCAGGTAGTCGGTCGCTATGATGATACACTTATTTCCAGACTCTGACTTTGGGAAACTGCCAAGCTAGTCCTTGCCAATCTCCTGAAAGGGCCTTTTTTTGTGGGGGGGGGGGTGTTCAATGGGGCTCAGAAATCCTGCTGGTCGGGGTAGGAGGGGTCTTTCGTCGCTGGCAATCTCGGCAGGTTTTCACATAACGTACGACATCGGCAGACAGTCGGGGCCAGTAATACTTGTCTTGAATGCGGCGGAGGGTGCGAGTAAACCCGAGATGCCCAGGTTTCGGCTCATCGTGTGAAGCCTGTAGAACTTCGCGGAGACCAGCAGGAACAACATAGATGTAGGCTGTTTTCCTTGCTGCGAAGTTTTTCTTCCCAAGGACATAACATTCTGTACACAGATGGGAGACACTCCTTGCTTGAATGAAGCGGGGTTTTAAGAAACCTTGCCTTCCAGGTACTCGATGAGGCCTTTTATTTCTGGGTCAGAGTGTCGATGCTGAGCAAAAGAGCAGCGGTTGATATGTCCCAGGAAGGCGTCCTCATCGTCGTCCGGCGGCGGTGCATCTACAGGGGCTCGTGAGAGGCAATCGGCGTCAGAGTGCCTGCGTCCGGACTTGTAAACGACGGTGACGTAAACTCCTTGAGACGCAGACTCCATCGAGCGAGTCGGCCAGAGGGATCCTTCAAATTGGCAAGCCACTAGAGCTCGTGGTGGTCGCTGACCACCTTGAACGGCCGTCCGTAGAGGTAGGGGCGGAATTTCGACGTAGCCCAGATGATAGCAAGGCACTCCTTCTCAGTGGTCGAATAGTTAGCCTCGGCCTTGGAAAGGGAACGGCTAGCGTATGCGATGACTTTCTTCAGCCCATCGCTTTTTGGAATAAGGACGGCAACTAGGCCCACGCTTACTACGTCGGTATAAACTTCAGTATCGGTGTTTTCGTCAAAATGCGCGAGGATCGGTGCACACTGTAACCGACGTCGAAGTTCTTCGAAGGCTTCTGCTTGCGCCGATTCCCATTTAAACAGCCTGTCCACATTCGTCAGTTGGGGCAGAGGCTCAGCGATGCGCGAAAAGTTGTTCACAAATCGTTTGTAATATGCGCACAGACCGAGGATTATGTGCACTGCTTTCTATCAGCCGGCGGTGAAAACTGTTCAATAACAGCTGTTTTCTCCGGGCCTGGGCGTACTCTCTCCTTGCTAACGATGTGGCCGAGAAACAGCCGCTTTTCATAGGCAAAGTGGCACTTCTCTGGATTAAAGGTTAGGCCAGACGACTTGATGGCGTCTAGCACTGTTCGAATTCTTTTGGCCTGTTGTTCAAATTTCGCGGCGAAGACAACGACGTCATCTAAATAATAAAATTAGCCACTTCAGGCCTGCCACCACTGTATCCATTACTCGCTGAAACGTCCCTGGTGAGCAACAGAGTCCAAATGGCATCACCTTGAACTCCAAAGGCCCATCTGCAGTAATGAATGCGGTCTTCTCGCGATCTCTTTCATCGGCCTCAATTTGCCAGTAGCCGCTCTTGATTTTTATAGATGAGAAATACTTGGCGTTGCAGAGCCGGTCTAGTGTGTCGACGATGCGGGGAGAGGGTAGACGTCCTTCTTTGTCATGCTGTTCAAGCGGCGGTAATCAACGCAGAATCGAAGTGCGCCGTCTTTCTCACTAGAACAACCGGTGCCGCCCATGGCTGTTTGAAGGCTGGATGACGTCGTCGCGTAGCGTTTCTTCCACTTTATCCCCAATGGCATGTCATTATCGCGCCGACATAAGGTAGGGGCTTTGACGGAGAGGTCGTGCGTGCTGGTCGGTTATAATGCGATGCTTGGCAATTGGCGCTTGTCGGACCTTCGGCGATGACGAAAAACACTCGCTGTAGCTTCGAAGCAGACTGCGGATCTGGTCTTGTCTGTACCTCGGCAGGACTCGCTTGATGTCGAAAGTAGGCGAGTTCTCTTGGTCAGGCGAATCGTCTGCGGATGGGTCGGAGAGGGCGAAGGAGCCTCTTACTTCGTATACTTCGCCGAAGAAAGCAAGTGTCGTTCCTCTGTTAATGTGCAAGTATTCTTCGCTGAAGTTGTTCAGCAGTACTGCGGCCTGGCCATTGCAGATATGTGCTATACCTCTTGAGATGCTGATTCCGCGGTCTAGAAGCAACTGCATGTTCCCCTCGATGATTGTTTCAGCGTTAATGGCTTTAGTTGCGCCTACGGTCACGATAACGCTTGAACGCGGTGGGACGCTCATTTCTTCCTCCAGGACTCTCAGGGCAACGTGATTTTCCAGACTTCTCATAGAAGGAATGGCCTCGTCCGTCGAAAGCGGGATCAGCTTGGATCGCTGGTCGATGATCTCCTGATGCTCGTTAAGTAAATCTATGCCCAAGAATATTTCGCGGGAACATTGCCGTAACTCAGCTAAGGTCGAAGGATCGGTATGTCCTTTGACAGTCACTCACACTGTGCATCGCCCTAATGGTGTAATGAGGTGGTCCCTTTCGATGCGATTTTGTGGGCCTTCCCAAGCGGACGTGACTTTCCTCAGCTGCGCCGCGAATGTTCCATTCATCACCGAGTAATCAGGGCCAGTGTCGACCAGAGCGGAAAATTTCCGGCCGTCGATAACTTCTTCTAAGTCGAACGTCCTGGCTCTTGCGTTGCACGTCGTCCTGGGCGTCGGGTCACGGCTTCATTGGCTATGGGAATCGTGGGTAAATGTGTCCTGAAAGCTTTACTCGGTAGTGGCGTCGTTTTCAGGGTGGTTTGCGTCGTGGTAGAGGTTGTCAATGGATGCGGCTTCGGCGTGTCGGGGACGACGTCTTCGGGCGGCATGGTCGTTGGAGGATCTTTAGTGTTTCGCCCGTGAGCAACCTTACCTCCAGAGGTTGCTGCCTTTAGTTTCCCCTACGGGGACTGGGAGACCTTCCTCGTACCACGGCTGCGTAGCTGCGGCGTGGCGACGCAAAGCGCGAGGTTGACGGCGATGGTGAGCGCGAAAAGCGGTTCGGCGTGTACTCCTCTCTACGCAGGTACTCGTAAATTTCTTGCGAACGTTGGCCAAAGCTTGGTCATGGTGCATCAACAGAAAATCCGCGAAGACAGATCCGTCAGTACGGGCAGTGGCGAAGAATATGGCAGGCCTCACCACAATGGAAGCAAAACGGCCGATTGTCGGAAGTCCTCTAGGCGTATCATTTCCTGGGACTTTAGCATCGTTCATAGGCTGGGCGGGCGGGGGCAGGGAGGTGGCGTTCGGAAACAAGTTGTTCATGTCGGACAGGATGCAGGGGTTGTCGTTGGGGCTGGGCAGTCCTTACTGCAGCGGCGTAGGTCATGACCTGGGGTTCTGTTGCGTCGGGGTGCCAAGTGCCTGTTCACTTCTTCCCGTACCACATCCATCAGAGTCGCTGCTTGTGGCTGTGGGGAGTATGGCAGTAATCGGCGCAGCTCCTCCCGGACAATTTCGCGGATAAATTCTCGCACGGTATCGCTGGTGGTGTGTGATCGTGTCCGGACACATTTCACAGGCAGAGGAAAGGCGGTTGTACTGCCGCGCTTGGATGTTGAGGGTCTTTTCGATCGTGCAGGCCTGTCGCACGAATTACTCGACCGTTTTTGGCGGCTGGCGGACTAGGCTGGCAAGGAGATGTTATTTTACGCCGCGCATTAAAAACAACTTTCTTTTCCTCGGTCATCTCGGGGTCAGCGTGCCGAAATAGGCGCTTCATCTCTTCAAAGCAAGCGCGGAGAGGCTCGTTCGGAAGCTCGATTCAGGACTCGAGGAGTCGTTCGGCTGTTTCTTTCCTCAGTACAGTGATGAATGCCTTCAAAAGTTCCTTCTTGAACAGTTCCCAAGTCGTTAGCGACGACTCGTAGTTTTCGTACCTCGTACGTGCTGAGCCCTCCAGTGACGAAAATACCTGTCCATTTTTTTGCGCATCTTCCCAATTAATGAATGATGCCACGTGCTCGAATTCACCCAACCATTCTTCGGGGCAGTATGATCGATGTCGACATCTTTGGCGAGGTTGTGATGTCCGTAGCAGCGTCTTCTCATTGTCGGGTGCGGTCCGGCAGGGCCCCGAACTAAGGCTTCTCTCAATGAAGACGTCTGCTGGCTCGGTTAACTGTTGGCTCGTCCTCCGGTGCGAAGCGGAGCGGGCTGGTATCACGACTTGAAGGGGGCGTTCGGAACATGGAAGGCCACCCAGCACCTCCTTCAGATGTCACGAAGTGGTGACTGCAGTCCGGAGAACAAAAAGGCTGCGAAAATGGTGTATAAACAAAACTCTTTATTTGGGCTGACGTCCGCCCACAATGGACTGAATCACTCGGTGGTGGCGTCGCAATAAGTGTGCTCAGCGGTCGTCGAACAGAATGCCCGCCCCTGTCGGTCGTGCTCAATTTAAAGTTGATAGCGAACTTTCTGGATTAAATATGCAAAGCTACTAGAAAATTCTGGAGCAATGTAGAATCAGCTGTGCCTGGATTCGATCAATCGAGGTAAATCTTGTCGCGTCTTGCATCGTAAACAAAGCGATATAGCGGCGTGGCGGCAGCTTTGAAGAATGATCGAACAAACACTCCAAAAATTCCCAGTAATATCGACATAACGATAAGAGCTAGTGACCCCCATTATAGATTTGCCAGATTGTTACACAGCTTCTGTAACAGTTTTCAGGCTGACTAGCACATTTTTTGTGTTTTGTATACATTCCGTGAAAGAGACGAGTACGAAGTAATAAACGCAGAGCACAAGTGAAGCATGCGGTCATTGTTCTTTACTTTAACCCCACCTTTTCCACGGTGTATAAATAAAGTCACGTAAGATCTAGCTCTTCAAACACTAGCAATGGTTGGTTTGCAGTGCTACCTTGTAATATATACGCTGGAGATATACAACTTTTTTTCGCTGGTTACGGAGCTCACGGAAGGAAAAGTGAAGGATATTCAAAGAAGCTCCGCAGCAAGAATGACTGCTGAAGCGATCACTCAGCGTTGAAACCACCATCCCTAAAAAGTACGTAGAAGAAATCGAGTTTCACAGCCACCCATGTGGTCGACGGTCAGCATGAAGACCACAGGAATAAACTGAGACTGTAGTAAAAAAAACGAATGCTTCTCATCTTGTCTCGTTTTCAAGAGATTCGTTCACAGCAGGTTGATGGCGAGAAAGGACGGGCCTCTGTGTTTGTCCCGTTTTTCATTAAGAAACTAGGTGATTCACCTCATGAAAATTGGAATGTCATATCTAGGTACGTTCACCCGTGCGCAGGCATCAGAATCTAATGGGCCATAAATCTACATTTCCACAATGTCGCACACTGCTGCAAGTAGTTTTATTTTAAGGCCGTTATGGGACCTCACTTCCACTGATCGTGTAACCGACGCCTGCTGTAACAGTTATAAAGTTTGTTGGATTCCGCAATTGAACGCAAGCCAAGCCAAGATAGAAACGAAGCAGAACAGAAAGAAGACGGAGAGGAGGTGAGTCGTTACTGGCACCTCACGTCGAGCGATCGTGTAACTGAAGCCCGTTGTGGTAGTTGCAGTTCACGCAAAAGTCCGCAAGCTAAGCTAGTACAGATAAAAAGCCAGTGCAGATAAAAACAAGAAGGAGAGCAGAAAGAACAAAGCAGAGATAGAAGAAACAAGCAAAGGGAGAGAAGAAAAGGTGAAAGAAGAAAAAGAACTGAGGAACGAGAAAAATATAGAGGAAAGTTTAATGCATAGAATGTTTGGGTGGGCCCTCATTCCAGGAGCCCATTGGTTTTTGCCGCCGCTCAAAAACAAGAATTGAATAGGCGAAGAGAAAGAATTAGCGAGAATGATGATAATAAGAAGGGGAATAAAGGCCAGGCATATGGTAGCTCTCGTTGAGTGTTGTAACTAAGCCGTAGCCAAGTATAGGCAGTCTTCATTCAAACCATTGTGTTTTGTTAGCCTTTACACAATGAGTGTAATTGCAGCAATTTGGTTCGATAAACAAATTTTAGTTTTAAAAAGGTCGTGGTAAATGACATCCTAAGATAAGAGTGCTGGAACTGCATATAATTTTCTAAACATTTTCTATTCTGGATAACATGCCATGCTATTACTTTAATAAGAGCTTTCCAATTGCAAGACATTTCGAACAACTCAGCGTTTCACAGTCGGTTGGGTGATGTTCGTACCTTCATTGTCAAAATGCAAGCATGCCATAAAAAAAATATTTCCCTAGATTGCAGAATGACAAAAAATCGAAGAATAAAGTCGCTTGGTTTTTACTGTTGTTTGGTGTGCGTTGTTTGGTGTCTTCTTTTTTTCAATTTTTTTTAGGTTCAAAACCTGAACAGCAACAATTAGGGCTGTAGTCACTCCCGCCTTGGCAAAGGCAGATATGCTGGTTGAGGGCCTTGACATTTCAAAGCTGCGCATTAATTGTGAGATACTGCATATGGCTACATGGTAACACCTGGGAATCATGTTATGCACACTGGCGTCGATCGTCCTTCGGGCGTACCAATTTGTGAGCTTGTCTTCAACAGCGGAGTGGCACAGCCTATTAAGCCACCGCGGCGAGCAAATGAAAATGCATTTTTTTTATTCAATTTGGCTGGCTGCTTCCCCTTTAGGGCTTTTGTTTAGCGTACGAAGTGAGTTAACCTCGGCATCATGCCAATGTTTCATGCCATGAGACAGTAGCCAGCAGCGTCAGATGTCGACACTCCCGACGTTATTACGCACTATTTTCATAAATTAACGCGCATAGAAGTGCAAACGGCTGATGCCTCCTTTTAAACTGCTTGTCATGAAATACAATAAAAACTGCTTTTCATAAAATTAAAATTTGAAATTCTGCTCTTTTTCAACCGGCGCCAAATAAGGGCGTAAAATAGTCACATTCATACAATTTTATGGCGCATAGAAGTGGGAACAGGTCCGCCTCAATACTTCTTCAGATCCTAAAGGATTTAACAATCTCTTTTCAGAGCCAAGCACCTAGCGGCAGCTGCCGGTTCGTCACGCTAACAAGTGATGACGCTGGCATCCCCACCGCTGCTGGCTGACTTTTCGCTTCTGTTCTTGCTGCTTCGTGAGCGTGTGTCGTAATAGAATACTGGATTAGCACCAACTTGCTCAGAGGTACGCTGAAGACTGTGCGTTTGAAGCAGCCAGTGAGTTCAGGGAAGCTTGGTGCTCATTCGAGTGCCGCACCAGTCTGTGACGCATCAGCATCCCAGCCGATGCACTCAAGGCGGCGAGGAATTTGCTTCTGGAATATAAATGCACTTCACGCAAGGTACTGTTAAAAATTAAAAAAAAGTGTTTTTTTTTCTGTAGAATAAATCAGGCGCGAGGCTGCGCTTGTTGCGTTCACCTTTTCGTCCTTGTTTGTGTGTGCACACTACCCTTTGTGGAAAAAAGTTAACGTCAGTTTAAATAAAATTGCGCAGGACATTGCGACAACCTGGGTGGACTGTGCAATATTGTTGAGTCGGTATCTCGTACCCAAAAAAACTGCCTAATGTGACACGAAGGTGGCAAATTCACCTGAAACAAGTAATCCCTAGTGGGCAAAATAAACTCCTAAAAAGCGGCATGTGCGCTTCGAACCCAGTTAAGTAAACAGAGTCTTAAAAAGATAAAGAAAATTAACGTTCTCTACATGGTCATGCACTTTGATAGCTCCTCTGTCCAGGCTACTTTCGTCGAAAGTAGCCTTGAGACTTTTCTTATATCGCGAAGCCGTCTCACATTTGGCTAAACCAGACTTCAATGGTGCATTATAAACCAGTACGCGACCTCCGCCGTGGGCTCCTGAATCGATCGCCGACAGCCGTCGCTTAATGTTTCGTTTTGAAATTGGGCACACGTGCGGATCGGAAGGGCGCATTCATCTTTTTAGGCTGTTGCCTACCACAAACGTTCTCTTGGTGAACATGCATATTTTTTTAATTTTATGTCTCTAAGAACACCACGAATGGTGTATTGCATATCGGGTGAATTAAAGTGAATTGAAAGCTCATACTTTTTTTCTTGTGCAAGCTTTTTAGGAACAAGCTTCACCAACTCGCACCTGTTTACTGACCCGAATGATCACAAAGAAAGATATCTAACAAAATCTAGCGCTGATGCACTTGTAGCAGAAACGGAATGTTAAGCAATGCAATGGCTCAAAGCAACAAGACGAATCAACGAGGCCGGGACGCCAGGAAGCGTGCCTTTGAAGCACTCTATCTGCACCGAAGGCCCGAGGGCAAAGCGTAGCAGGTAGAACTAGGGAAGGGAACGAATGCAAGACGGTGTGCGTTTAACAGTTGAGCCCGCTATTGGAGCCGCTTTCATGTAGTGCGTGAAATGGTTTCCGGCCTGGCCGGGATTTTTTACCAACATTTGCTAGTCTCCTCTGTAGAACCGGCGACAGGCTAACCTTCAATATCAAGGATGAAATAGAGGAGAGGAGGAAATCGTTTCGAAGTTCAGCAACGATGGCAATAGCTTCTTTCTGAACCGTTAAGCTTTTGGCCTTCTAGAAGAGGTTTGAAATGGAGGCGGATTTCGCAAAGCTGAGCACGTGTCGTTAAAGGTGCTATCAACCACTTGACCCATCTTCCGATCGTACAGGAATATGAAAGAAATCACAGAGTGGTATCCTGTTATAATTCCAACCACACGGAATTTTTCACCTGCAACGACGTCACAAACAGGCACTGTGGTGCATTGCCTCCTCATAAAAGCGGACAAAACGCCGGCGATTTGGTGGCATGAACTTGAGCTCTGCCGCCCAAATCTACCTCCACGAACTGGTAACCGCGGCTGGTAACTGCGCACGTGACGGTGCTGTGTCTCGTGATAGGGTGCGAGAAGGGTGGAAGAAAGCAAAGGCCTAAAGCTGTGACGGCGTCGTCATCATCATTAGCCTAGCTACGCCCACTGCAGGGTAAAGGCCTCTCCCGTGTCTCTCCAATTAACTCTCTCGTTTGCCAGCTGCTGCCATTGCATCCCAGCAGGCTTCTTAATCTCATACACCCACCTAACCTTCTGCCGCCAAAACCCATTTTTATTCTTCCAGTTATTTTCCTCTCATAATGGGGATCAGCGGCAACTAACTTCCTGAAGTAGACGTATTCCCTTACCATTTTCAGTACATCGCTACCAATTGCGAACTGCTGTTCTCTTGCGGGACTGTTGAACATTACTGTGGTTTTCTGAACGTTAAATTAAGACCTTCCGTTCTGTTCAACCTGTCTAACTCATTCATCACATTTTGCAGTTCATCTGCTGAGTGATTCAGCAAGACAAGAATCACCAAGAAATCGCAAATTACGGAGGTATTCTCCATTAAGTATTATCCCCAACTGTTCCCAATCCAGGCCTCGGAACTCCCCTTGTAAACAGGCGGTGAATAGCAGCGGCGAGATCTTGTCTCCTGCCTGACAGAACTCTTTGTTGGTGCCGAAATATAAAATGTGAACCAATGGTCGCTTTGTCAGCTTGTTCATATTAACGTACCAAAAGCATTGCGTATCTAATTAAAAATCATGCGGACACAAAGGTGTACTGTGAACCTGCATCATAACTGTAACACTTGCACTAGTATCTGTTAGTTCGGGTCTACATGTAGTGCGACGTTGTGTACGTTGTGTACGTGTGTTTCGTTACTTCGTACCGCCATCCTTTTGGCGCCGTAATGCGCAGAACATGCGAATTCAAATCGCCCAAAATATAACGTTAGGACTGCACCAGTGTTGTTTCCATGGCATTAGTTGTATATTGGCTTTGTGGGACTACAACAGATTTAGAAAGTAAGTTATGAACTCGCATACAGAAGGTGAGAAATCGAAAGCCATCCCTAACATATCGAATTTATATCCCCTAAAAGGCGTTGCACGACCCTAAAACATTTACCTAAATTTTGATAAGCGATGTCTGTTTAAATCAATGATGTGCTCTGCTGTAAACTTCCATATTCCTTTTTCCTTACACTGCAATGACAAATGGGTCCTTTTAGTTGCAGAATTTTCTACTCTGACATGTATTGGTTTTGTTTGCGCGCAAGAGGCGTCATTGCTAGCTGCATTGTTAAAGTAGGTCTGGAAAGATATCCCGTTAAAATCAATAGGCTCCTATTTTCCTCTTGTCGAAAACCCACAGTCAAGACAGTTTTTTTCAGTGTGTACAGCGGTAGATTTTTTCGCATCGCGTAACCTTCTCCTTTACGGAAGAGTTATAGTTCCCTGCTGTTTATTTTGCTGCGCTCATGCACTAAAGCGCAGGGAACTGGAATGGAGAGCGTGGACTTTCGTTTCATCTATTCCTTCCCACCAGGATTCTCATTTTGTTTTTGGTGTGAGGTAGCTCATTATGTACTCAGTTTTTACATTTCTTGAGCTTCATATCATCTCAACAAGTCGCTAGGTCTAGTGGCTGTCTTAAAGAAAAGAAGAAAAATTAAGAAAACAAATACAGCGTGAAAATCTTCCTGGGAGCGAGGGCTTTCAGAGCAATTTAGCGCTGTTGAAGTGCATTCTTTTTCCCCGGGGCCACGGCTCAAAGACGGGTAGGGAGAAGTACTGAAAATAAAAAATGAAAAAAAAAGCAGGAGGTGGTGCACGCGCGATGGGCGCCACTCGGAAGTGAGGCCGCTTCTGTTTCGCTCGTGAAATTGTTTCCGGTGACGGCTGGGGCCTTTGCAGACGTTCCTAACGGGTTTCATAGCGTCGTTGAGATGTTGGCCGTCTATCCAGGTAGGGGAGAAGGGAGGGAAACTGAGCTTCGTGCGCAGCGCTATAATCCCAATCGACGGGCTGCAGACGAAGCAAGCACGAAGGTTTCGCTTTAGATAAAAAAAACGCAAATATAACCATCCCTGTTTGCGATTCGAAATAAACGACAAGGAAAGAAAGAGCAGTCACCTGATGTCGGTGCTTTTTAGAACAAAAGCCTCGATCATTTAATGCTCAAATGGTCAGTCATGCTTCTGACAAAAACCTATATTAATGATTATGCATGTGTGCCAGGATTGCTTAGTTTCGAGTCTTCAGGGGTTCATTGGCGTTGCCAGGCTTAGTCGTTGGGTGAAGCCCGCCAAAGCTGGCATTTGTCTTCATTCCCTGCTATCGATTATTATGTCTTTGGTTTTACTAGAGCAGTGCCTTTTCTAACGAGAATGTGCAATATTTAGGACTCAAGCTGTTATTTTGTAGCAGCGGTAGAAAATTGAAAGCGAAAAGAACCGAGTACAGGCAAGAAGAACGTCCAAAGGCTACCTTACTCTCAGGTAGCCGATAAAAGCATCGTAATGACTAGCGGTAAAAAACGCCTTCGTTCGACGCCTGTGCCCATGGAATGAAGTTTCAATGGCTTGTTCTTGCATTCCTAGCAGATGAAGCTTCCGCTAGTTATGACCTTCGCGTGCGATTAGGGCATACGCTCATTGATGAACAAACTGATTGACGAATGCAGTACATTGTCAGTGTCCGCAACAACCGCCGTCTTTATTCTAGAATTGTGTGCACACTCGCAAAATGGCGCCAGGCCGCTTATGCCATTAACGCTACCGCATCACATTTTTAATGCGAAACTGACGGGCCCCGCCATTTTCTTTTGTCTGGCCCACGCTCCTCTGGAACTCTATCTTTACTTTCGCAGCTTGCTGCTTAACTCTTAATTTAACATACCAGCTTTAAATTTCGCGTACACGTTTCGGCAGGTGTTGCGGCAGTTACATGGGGATTGTTACACGAAAAACCTTCTCCGGTTTCACATCCACGCGTGCCAGATTTAAGCCGCAATCAACAGACGCAGCCCAGCAAGGGTACTGCGTCACAGGCTAGGCGTGAACAAAAAGGGCTGGCGTCAGCAGCCCGCTGAGACGCGCGTCATGGCTGCGTTAAAGCCGGCAGCGTGAAAGCCCCGTTAATGCTCTAAGCGCCGCTCCATCAATTCTCGCCCACTCTTGGGCACTGATGAAAACGTACCTGCTTAGCTTAATGCTCCGCAATCGGGGAGTCTGCAACCACAGATAATGTGACGGGACACGACCACCCGCGAGGAGGTTGCGAAGAATAGGAGGGAAAATAAGGCTAGAGAAGAGTGTGAAGAGGCGATTAGACGTGGTAGATGAAGTCAGGAGTCTTTCCTCGAAAAGAAAGCTTGGAGAGAGAGAGTCCGGAAATCCATCTTTGCACCTTCAGGATGCAACGAAAAGAACCTTGTAAAGAAAACGGGCAGAAAACGGACTCGAGAAAGGAGGCAGGTAGCGGGGAGGCGGAAATTAAACGCCCCGACGGAAGAAAGCCTCTGTCAGAGTGACGAAACGTTCAGGGAAAGGACACCGCTTCCAGTCGCGGGTTCTGTAATTCCTCGCAAGCTTATTTCGGCGCCGTTCTTTCCTGCCCGTCTCCTTTTTTTTCATTTTTCTTCTTCACCGTATCGCATTTCCCCGCTTCAGCGCTCTCTCGGACCAATTTTCACGCGTCATGGCTTCTTCTGTTTCACTTCAGTTGCTGGCTCACTTCGTCCTCTCTAAAAGCATAACCGCCGACCGCTGTAGGCCGCATACAGACGCATGTATTAAGGAAGACTGCGGGCGCTTCCAATAAACGAGCTAAGCTTAAAGTGCTCGGAGGCGGCTTCCAAAGAAAAATTGCTAAACCCTACAAAGGTCAAACAAATTTCAGTGTAAATAATGCTACCTAAAGCGAGAAGAAGGATCAGAATGGGAGCGCAAAAAAGGTGTCATCTGGGATTTTGTGAACACAACGAAGGAAAAGAAAAACGAGGGCGCAAAAATAAAAAGCACGGGCGAGAGAACTGCTTGCGCGAGGAAGGATAAGGCCCAAGATGTCGCCGTGGAAGTTTAATTCGCCGCCCACTCCCCAAATGAAACAGTTTCAGCACAAGCAGTGGAGCGAATATTGAGCTTTCGTTTCGCAAATTGGCTGACGGGCTTCCGGCGCGGTGTCGCTCTGTGCGCTTCGCAGGACTTGTTATTTTGCTTCGGCTGCAGGCGTTAGTTTTAAATCCCCTTGGGTGTTGAGTCGTCGTTCCGTCGGCTTAACTTTCCCCCTTTTCGTGCGTATGCATTTGCGGCTTTGTCCTTTGTCTTTTCAAATCTCCGTCGAATAATTTCCACTATCGGTACTGCTCGGCGATCGAAGCGCTTACACTGAGCTGTTCAGCGCCGACGCGAAGCAAATTGAATGCCGGAATGTTCCGTCTCTCGGAGTCGGTATTAAGCAATAAAATGGGCAACCGAGCCAAACGGAAGCGCTTCCAAGCAAGGCCTATTTTAAGTTGCGTGTTAATTACTTAATTACGCTGACAAATTCAACAGACCTGGCATTAAGACAGAAGCAGAGGGCGCCGTACAGGAGTCTAATAATATCCTACCAATATTAACAACTTCGCGGAAATTAAATATTTTTCTTGTCTTTCTTTTTGCTTCAGTGCCGCTTCAAAACACTTATGTTTCTTTTTTTTTTTTGCTCACTGCGAGAATCTGGACTTAACTTTAATCGTTACAGGGAATATAGCATTGAGGCTTTGTATACGCTTCAAAATGTCTTTCCACACTATGTCCGAATTTTAGCAGTGCGATCGTTGTGAACGAGGTGTCTTGCAGGGTGCATCAGCTGCACCTGAAAAAAAAAAGGGAATGATGAAAGTGCTGAAAATGTCAGTTCTGGTCCTGCAATGCCGCGTGTTGCACATAAAGGAACGAGGTTTATAAAGATGCTACCATTTCCCAAACTGGAAAGGATGAATGCTGCCAAACCAAGAGCGAGACAAGGCTCGACAATAGCACTAACTAATATCACACGAGAAAGCTTTCTGTGGCTATACGCGTCATTGTTTTCATTACATACTTCTCTGATAACGAGATTTCAGTACATCTTCACTGACAGTAAAACTGAGTGCCCTGCTTTTAAAAAAAAATAGCTTAGCCATATTAGAGTAAAGAGTAGCATGCTAGGTGCACACATTTGCAAGACGCGTTTGAGTAAGTGTTGGTGGAAAAGTTTAAAGAAGTATAGTCAGTCAAGTGCTCGAGTTTCATTTGTTGCCTATGTTTATAAGCTAGCCTGATGCTGCTCGAGAAAAAGACGAACATTAGCGAAATGTATTTTGGCGTGCAAAAGAGAAATTTCCCGTTGTTTTTTTTCTGGCGACAGCGAGAAGCGCAGTTAAACACGACCCATAGCGCTTGCATTCAAGTCAGTGCGATTCCGAGCTATTGCCTCTCTTTACTCATAAATGCAATTTATGACGTTATCAGGCGGGAAACTTTCATATCTGGTTTCAAATCAATTAGCGCGTTTGTTTCCTAGATTTTCCTTTTTTTGAGCGGGAGAGGTTGGGGGCATGAAAGCTGTTTTAGCCATTATGGTCTTGTTAAAAGGCTGTAGGAGACGGCTGCACAAACACAACGCCCGAATGTCTCCAAACATTGCCATAAAGCCTCAATATTTTAGGTAAACACTTATCTGAACAAAGAACACGCTCTGCACACCCTGCTTTCCTTTCATTTTTCTTTCTAAATGTTTAGCTAACTCGTTGGCAAGTAGGAGCCCTGCTTCTCAAAAGACAACCGTCGCATCACTTCCCCGTCAGATGAGCTTGTGTTTTAAGGGTTGCTTCTACGGGTGAAATATACCAATGTTACACGGGAAAAAACGACTTTCTTGCCGCGAAGCAATTAGTCAGCCTTGTACGTTTAGTTCAGAAAATGATGACCGCCATTTGGCAATCCAGTATCGCAGAAAGAAAAACTCCCTCCAACTGCAGAGAAAAAAAAAACAAAAACAGGCGCAGCGTGAAACTACAACTCGCGTTTCGCATGGCTTGTTTTACAGTGACCGCGGCTACAGTGTCTGCAGCTGATCATGGCCATGAATTTGGGTAGCGCTCTGATAATGCTGCTGTCGGAGATGGGTCTACACTCCCACCGCAGGCCACCAGCGTTGGAGATGGAGGAGCCCTTGTGTTGGGTGACTCGTTCAGCACCGCAGGTCCCGGCTCCGAAGGACGGTGTCGGATTCCATTAAGAAGGAACCTGTACAGTAGGTATATTTTACATATATACAGTCGACATAGAAGTGTGTCGGTAACAAACCAGCACCCCGTTAAATACACTTCGTATTCCCCAGCTCTCTAACAAAGAAAAATGTTCGAAGAATGATGTCCAAACAAGTCAACAGATGAAGACGCTGGTGGTACCGCCCATGGCAGGTGGCGGTGCTGATGCTCTCCCGCAGCCCGGTTGATGGAAAGGGGGAAACTGTGCCCCAACACTGATGCGTCGATGACGCCACGGCCACCAGGTCGATGTCTTCGTGAGGCACGGTGATTCCCAACAGGTGGACAGAGACAAAGACGCATCGAAAACTGGCGCAACGATGTTACCCCAGCTGACAGGTGGGCGACCCCTTGGGAATCGATTGTCCAGCCGACCTTCAGCAGGTGGATACACATCCTTGCACCTCCCCGCCTGTTGTCCGAGACGCTGGTACTGTCGATGTCGCAGCCGTCTTTCAATTATCTTCAGCGTGACTGCTGAATAGCATCACACCGTCCCGCGAGCCGAGGCAGACATGGCCGCCTGGCGCCGCAATTGTCGCTATTGCTGCAGTGACTTTGTCCTGAAGCGTTTGTCCCAAATTCCCCGTTTTATGCACACTGCACTTCTCCCGACATTTTGACCTTGTTGTCTCGATAATCCTTCATATCTCTACATAACACAGGTTTATCTAGATCATTTTGAACTGTCTCAAGCGACATACTTGCTTTGTATTTTTTGTTTCGACGAGCACAATTTAATTGCATTTTATTTTTTGTTTGGATGAGCACAAGTTATTACATTAAACGAGTTGCATCCGGTACTCCTCATTTGAGTGTTTTCAGGAATCCTGCTTTCTGCATGCTTTTATCGCCTCCACGAAAAAAAACATCAGGACCCGAAACATATTACGCTTCGCGGTAGAGGGCGGATGAAAAAAATTATATAAAAACTATGTGATTCATAACATAGTATACATAAAAACATCATCATCTGCCTGACTACACCTACTGCAGGGCCAAAGGCCTCTCCTATATCTCTCCAAGTAGCCCTGTCCTTTGTCAGCTTCTGCCACAGTATCCCCGCTAAATTCTTAATCTCATCCGCCCATCGAACTTTCTGCTGCCCTCTGCTAAGCTTGCCTTCTCTTGAAATTCGCTCCGTTACCCTTTAATACCAGCGGTTATCTTGCCCTCACATCACATGCCCTTCCCATAAAAGCGCACATAAAAGACGCACTCAATTTGATGGTTTCACAGTACTAGAAGGAAGGTTAAATGGGTTTTAAGCAACTTTTAGTATCCGTTGCTTCATTGGAAGCGTTTACAGCAAAGACCAAAATACCCTTCCAATAAATTCAAGCTCCAGAAGCAAATCAGTTAAAAATTTAAGAGTAAACACCGGAGAAACAGTGTAATCTGTATGGAACGAGCAACATCACAAACTGAAATAAAAGATCAAGCTTCAGCGTGCGAAAACTTTACATTCTAATGACCGGCACCTGCCGACAACCAACACGGTCAGCAAGCAAAGCGGCATCCTTAATTGGTATACAACAGCGTACATGCTACTTCATCCTTATTTAAAGGCTGGTGCGAAACTACAACTTTGGGACGCTTCTCAACATTCAACATTAGCCAAGAGTCAGCGCACAGTTGGCATTTCTTAACTCGGTAAATTGTGAAATGTGGCTTATGCATAGGTGCAGCGCTGCAGCAAAATGTTGCGTCTATAGCGGCAATGCCCAAAATTCTTAGTGGGTGCTTGTTTAAACTTTACACTTACGGCGGTACACAGTAAAAATTGTGAAGTTGTTAGCTCACGCACCTTAATCGAAGTAAGGAGGTTTACAACCTGCAGTTTTTATTTTTCTTACTGAAACAACACATGTTCTTTCAGTAATGTCTCTTCGTGGAGCTCGCTGATGCAGTCGTTTTAGACCTAACGCGCTCTCCTGTAATCAGATGTATCAATTATTAATCGCTGTTTATTGCGCTTCATGACCAAAACGTCTTGTTGTCCTTTTCCTCTCAGAGGTTCTCTTTCGAGATGAACAGAATGGCCTGCCGATGTTGGAGCGCTTCAATTCTCCGAGTGTACATTAGAAAAGGTTCAAATGCTATCTTTCGTTACAGCATCGCAGCGCGCGTTGCACTGCTGTCGTCAGCTTAGGTGTCCATTGCATTTTTGATTAACTTCAAAGTAACTGACGCTCGTGGACCGCAAGGCTGCCACGGGTCACGGTTGCAGCAACATAGCATCTGCATAGAACGTTCCCTGAACCTTGCAGCTCATCCGCTGCGACAGGCTCGTTACAATACACAAGTGCCGTGCACCCCCCTCCCCCCCCCCCCCCCTCCCCCACACGCACTCGAGGTGAGGCGAGGGCACTGAGGCGTGCAGCTCGTTTCTTAGAGAGCGGTTACGAAGGCTGCGGCTACAGCTTGGCAAACTCCCTGCCCTGTCGAACCGCCAGTATTATGGAGGTTGCCCTTTAGGAAGCGTGAAACCTTTCGAACACTAGTGTCTTGCGTAAAAAAAAAAATATTCTGTACATTTCTTTTTTTTTTGCGTGAGGGGCTTTGATAAGGCGAAAGGTCACCACTGCTAGCCATATTCAAAGCATCGTAGTTTGAGGTCTTTATTTTCGGGCCTCATGCAGCAACGGTAATGTTGGAACGCACGGAGCTTTAAAGAACTTGAAGTAACAGCAACAAGAAAAATCCGGATATAAGAAAGGTAAGGAAAAAGCATCTTGATATATTGATGAGGGAGAAACATGCCTTTCTTAGAATACAGCCCACGCATCTGAGGACGCAGGAAACTGCGTTTAGATTATTTAGCACATTGCATTTTAAAGCGCCCGGCAACAAGCATTTTAAGGAGGCACGCAGAAAAGAATTCGCATTTGTATTTTACATTATGAAGCGCCTAGCAACACAATTTTTTATCACTGGACGCTACCGCTTCGTTTTACTTTTGAATGAATCGCTGAAGCTAACATCCATACATAATTACGAATGCTTGCTCTGACGTTCATACATTCATGCGTGCAAAACTATGCGCTGTTAAGCAATAATTAAACTTGATATCTCCGGGTGCCATGACTGAGCTGCGCAGCCGGACATTGGGTCAGTGTGATGAAGGGTTGGAAAGAAAATATGTAGAAAAGAAATGAGAGGCCATGATATTTGATTCCCTTAGGAGCATTCAGGTTAATGGAATATGGTGCACTAATATTACTAAAGATGCACTGCTTTTAAGCGGTGTTGGGTTAGAAAATAGGCGCTACTCTAGTTATCACGGTGACTAATTGTAGGACTTCACGTCATTGTTACAAACATTGCACGTTTCCTTTCATGTTTTTGCACTTTGCTTGCCCATAGCCAGCAATCCTTGACAAAAGCATTTATGAGCGGTAAAGCGTTTATGAAAGGAATTTCGTCATATTATGTAAAAATTCACTATAAGAATCAATATAGCAGCAGATCACCCCACGGCAGTCTCATAGTTTTTTTTTTTTCTATTCACGTTTTCGCTATCGTCAAAAGCATTCCCCATTAGTTTTCTATGGCAGTCTTAACTGCTCCATGCGATCGCTGGAAAACTTTAAAAGAAAGATGTTGCTACCAATCAAAACAACGAACCATTACCTTCAATAATTGCATAGCAGTTTCTTACAATTTTCCAACTTTTAAAATTTCTGCCCAAGAAACTGGACTTATTTTACATCTGTGTACGATTGAAGTAAAGCTCAATTATTTTGAGTAGATGAGCAAAAAGCCGCTCTAAAGCGCCATACAAATAACGCCTCGTTTCAAGTTGAATCTCGTGCCATCTGAGTGCATTTGCTACAAAACTTTGAGTGAGCGCTTAAATTCTCTTATGCATCGCAAAGCAGGCTCTCTTCGCTTCCAGATGCGCGTTCCTTTGGACCGCGATTCACAGCGTAGAAATACCGTAAAGTTCTGAGCATGCGCCCCCCTCCCCAACAAGTCGAAATTACTGGAACAGTAGAGGTGGGGGGCGCTGTCCCGGAACGGCGTCGAAATTCAAGATGGCGGTGACATTTTACCGCCAGAAAAACAAAGCGCAGTCATCATGGATCTAAAACGCCCTGCCGTTCTTTCCAGCTCGAAGAGCTTGAGGGCGCTTCATTCACGCACTCACTAAACACTGGCGCGCCTTTACTCAACTTCCTTTGAAGTTTTGCTTTAGCGACTTCTTGAAATCCTTGTCCGATTCCCGTATCTGTTTCCGGTTGCACCTGAAGTCTCGAGACGTTTGCTGCACGTTCCTTGCATTTTCCAGATGCCATTGTATGACCTCAACTTTCTTCGCCTCTGTGCACGAATGCATTTCCGACTAGACAACGCCAAAACAAGACAAATGGCGCGTGACGAACGGGTATGTGAATGGCTTGAAAAGTAGGATTGGATTGCATTGGATTCTTGGAATGAATGGGGTAGGCCATTGTTGCCTGGGCTCGGTGCGTGATAAAAGCGCGGAGAGGGTGGGTGGGAAAGGGGTGGAGGGGCGCATTCTTGGAATAGCGCGGAAACGTGAAATTCACAATGAAGCTGGGGGGGGGGGGGGGAGGCTTGCATGGGTTGGGGCGCATGTTCGGAATTATACGGTTTAAATATATTATTTTTTTCTCGTACAGCTATTCTGATAGAGAGATAGTGGGCTCACGTATATTGAAGAAACCTAAGTATTAGAAGAAAAACAGGTATACAATAAACGAATCGGATAGACTGATCCTTCGTCGCCGGCCTGGTCATCGCCGTGAAACTTTCTGACGAACTAGAAGCACTAACTCTAAGAACTTACTCACGTACGTGAACAAAGACCACCTCTTTCAAGTGGGTACCACGATTGGAAATGTTTTGATTATTTTCTTTTTATGAGTACCAGGAGCACGGCCAAGTAGTTCTCTTTGTGGTTAGTATGCACAAAGTACACATGTTGATCCTTCATCGGCGTTAATCGTTAGCATAAACAGCACCAATATCGCCGCGATCTTTGAATTAGACTGGTGGCGTGCAACGAAAACTACGTTGAATCGCAGAAAACGGATAGCTGTGATGCCGTGCATGGCTCTTTAGGCGCATAAGTTTAGAGTTGAACACTACTCTTGTTGTCCTACATATAGGCGGACGGAATACTTGCCTATGCTTGTAGACGGAGGTTTTCTTCCTGAAATTTGAAACATTTATTGAATATTTCCTGCCGCTGATGCCTTTACATGAGCGCTCAAATATTACGCCAGCCGCAGGGGCTTCGTTTCGAAGGGGGGAATTTTCTTCGTTAGAGGTGCGATGAAAAGCAAACAATCTAAGTTACGTAAGCTAGGCTGCAAGGTATTCAACAGTTACTTTTAATCTAGCTTGCATCTAAATGCTCTCAAAAGCATTTCACTATATTTGGACCTGTCATACCATTACATTCACGGAGGCGGCAATTTGAGAAAGTGCGACCTCCATTAATACTCTACGTCTTCCTGACTGGTGGCTGCCATCGGTTGTTTTTTGTCTGCGGCGCCCTGGAAATTAATTAAAAACTCAAACACTGCAAATATGGAGGACGACACGCTCCCGGCATCACCCAGAACGTGCAAATTTGCGGCAATGTGCCGTACGGGAAAGATAAAAATTAGTAACCTCTTTTGAACATCCTCATCATTAACAGCCTGTGCGTGTTAATGTGTGGCATTCACGTCTATGTGCCTATGGGATGGAGTACACTTAGTAAAACACGTTGCGGGGCTAGTTGGTTATGCATATTCTTTCGTTAAAATTTAAGCAGCGCTAACTTTTAGGACGAATACACAGAAGACAGCGCCCGTCCTGTCATGTCTTCTGTGTATTCGTCCTAAAAGTTAGCGCTGCTTAAATTTTAACGAAAGGGATGGAGTAACGTCATTTGACGCGTTTAAAAGGCAGCATCAGCCACGTTCCGTCACATTGCAGCGCACGCGCCTCTCCCATCTATCCCCGATTATTCATGTCCTGTGGAAGAAGTGGCCAACTTATCCCAGCAGATTAGAAACCCCCAACTTCCGCGCCTATGCTGGGCGGCTCAAACAGCATTTCACTTCGTTTGACGTTAAATGTGTTACCGTAACCGATTATTTATTGGAGCTTTGCTGCGTGCCTACCAATGATCTTTACGTGTTACGGCGCCCCTCGAAAATTACACGTCCAGTGCATCCAAAAATAGATTTGTTTAAAACCTCAAGTATTTTGAAGCACTAGGACAACACTAGCCTTGCCTACCGATACGCCGTAGCAACAGGGGGAACGAAGCTTAGGGGAGGGGGGGGGGGGGGAGGCTCGAAAATTTTTTACAGAAAGTGTACGTAGCTTTGAGCGCCTTTCAGAAATCGCTGAACTGGATGCGGAGTGCATCCCTTAGCTGGAACACTTGAGAACGGTTGTAAGGTGGGAAACGCTGGCGCATTATAAATAAGCCCCCGAAGGTATAATCAAAGCCTTCGCGGTGAATAAGCGGGGAAAGGGTCAAAGAAACAAATAAGTTCTTCTGGAAGGTATGTCCATTCTACGCCGCAGGAGCTTCGCAGCGGGTTCATATAGCTAATGTAATTATTTGCAAAAAAAGTATCTTCTTGAATAGCCTATTTCATCTGCATTCTCTAATGGTGGATAGAAAGGGCAGTTTTTTTAGCGATAGCTACATTACGGTAACATTTCGAGCCTTCGGCGTGACTGCGCTGCCACACTGTGACGTAGGTGTTCATGTGGTTGGTCACGTGGTGCGGAGCAGCTGCCGGCGGCACTTTGCAATTCAATTGAGCAAGTTCCACTCGGCAAGCTATAGGTATCGCGTCACTCCAGGTTTAACCAGAGCAAAACCACCGCCAATTTTTTCATCTCGTACAAGCAATATTCATTGTTGCGTTATCTTTCAGGAAGGCTTGAAATTATGCTTATTACTGAATTCTTGCTAGCCGAAGTTGTTTTTTGCTTACTTTTAAGTTTTCCGTCAGTTTGGCGATACATCCGCACTGAGGTTGGCTTGGAAAAACGGAAGAGAAATACCCAATACACAGGTCTTGTTTTTTCAATGACAAGAGACCAGCGCTTCCACGAGACTGTGCAGTTCAGGTATTCTTTTAGGCATACATTCGGGCAGAACCAAGTCTGTTTTGAATATGAGTATGGTCTGTTGGCATGCTGCGCTCGATATTTCGCTGTCAAGACTTCCAAGGCCCACTTGAACAAATTTCCCCATACCGACACCATTCATTGTCAAGTGGAGCAATAGCGCGTTAGCTACATAGTCAGTATACCGATATGTAAGTCCCTTTGGTATAAACGCGTCACTTAATGGCACCGAAGTCTGTGGACCCGAGAGCTCGCTAATTTATAACGGGAGTACAGCACGTTAAAAATGAACATAACTTCATACTGAAGAAGTTGGCGCGGAAAAACGAGGACAAGCGAGACAAACAAAGACTCGCCCAACTTTCTGCTCTGCTAACATAACTTCAATTCGGCGGTATCTTTGGGAAAGCTCGGTGATGGGTGAACTTTTCGAGCTTTATACGAAGCAGCCGTTACCGCGTAAACTGCCTCGGGAGTTTCTAACGGCCCTTCACAAATTACACGCACTGGGCATAACGGGTTCGCATCTCCCTTTATGAAGGATCGAGCCTGGGCATCCATTTAAACGCCTTTGCGAAGGCTATTCAAGAAGGAGCTAGCTGCGTCTAGTTTACTATCTGTTCGGCTAATTCCGGTGTGCTACAACACCACATTGAAATGACTGACGTCATAGTTTACGCAAGTCGCATCTGCATTAGCCACTACTTAAAATAGAGTCTTGAATCACTGTCGAAAGCCATCGGAGGGATAAATCGTCTTCGTAAATTACCCGTCGTTTCGTAAATATATACTTAATAACTGGTCTCTTCTATGTAAACGAAAGGGAAGTATAATTTTCAGTGCTCCCTAGCAATATGACTACGCATAAATCTTCCAGGCTTCAAAAAAACTTTACGTGAAACCATTGCGGTAAGTCTCATTACATTTTAGTTTCACAACACGAGTATATTAATAAGCAATCTGCTAAAGTGAGCATTTAATGTATATCAAATCAAATCACATCGCCTGTTTATTAAAACATCCTGAGGTGCTTCAGGGCACGAAAAAAAAAGCCACAGATGGCTTGACGAGGTCCGTGCTGCTTACAAGGTCTACATTAGAAAACGCGGAATGTCTGAAATACAACCAGTGAATTAGCAGAAAACGCAGCTGCCCACAAGGAAGGAAGGCGTACAAAATAAAAAAAAACGAAAAATACAGATAACAGAAGGCAAACACACTTGGTGTTTCCGGATCATGAAAAATGTAGTCTACAGAAGTGGCTAAGAATAAAAAATGCAGGGCAAGAAAGTGAAGTGAACAAAATACGAGAACAAAATAACAGACATCGCTGTAAATGTGCTTTTTGCAAGAACAAAACAAAGAAACTCACTGTATTGCCACGTCAATTTCTTAGGTTATAGAAACATACTACGTAGATCCCTGAACGATTTGTTGAAGACATCTTGGTTATCTTCACCGGACAGTTTGTTCGGGATAACTGGCAGACGATATTTCAACATTCGTTTCCCGTAATTTTTTCGGCATACATCAACATTCCACTTTCCCGGATTTCGTGTAAAATACACAGGATAGTGTGTAGCAAGTGCGGCTAGCATTGCTAAAGAATTGTTGTGGTTTTATTATTTCCGACTACAGTCTATAGGGTAATGAAGACTGTATACCAATTATGTTAAATTTCTTAAACGATTAGGCTGTATGTGAATACTCAGCGACTTTTGCAATAATGCGAATAGCACGTTTCTGTAAACGCAACAGTTTATTAATATAATCAAGCCTTTTGATTCCCCAGACAAGCGCCATAATTCATTACAGAGGAAAACAGGCAATTGTATAATAATACGTTAACTAAGATGAGAAAAGATGTAAAGTAACGACGCAAATAGCCAGTCGTAAGCGAGAGCTTCTCGGAGAGGTAGATAATGCGGTCGTTCTACAAAATATTTTCTGAGCAAATTATTCCTAGTGTTTTAAAAGTACGAACAGCTTCAATTGTAGTGTTGTTTATTTCAAGGGATGGAATAAAACCCTTTTGACGTGGTAGAAAGATCACTGCTATCGTGTTTTGCACCGTTGATCTTAAAATAATACTTCGTAGCCCAAGTTTTTATATGTCCCAAGGTCCTTTTTTTTCGATCGGCTAAATTGATGCTCGATTGTCCAGAAAAAAACACACTTGTGTCATCGGCGTATATAATATAGTCAGCAGATTTGTCGATATTAACAATATCATTGACATAAATTAAAAACAGGAAGGGCCCTAAAATACTCCCCTGACGGACACCCGAAACTACTGGTTTAATAGCTGAGCGTTGTCTTTGAATATCGACAAATTGTGTGCGATGCTGTAAGTAAGAAGATATTAAAGAGAGAACTTTGCCGCGAAAACCGTAGTATTCCATCTTCTTAAGCAGGGTGCGGTGATTGATGAGATCAAAGGCTTTCGTGAAATCTAAAAAGAGGCCTAACACGATATTTTTATTTTCAAAATTCTGTAATATCAGCTCCTTTTGAGCAAGCAAAGCTAACTCGGTTGATTTATTTTTTCGGAAGCCGTACTGAGCCGGTGCTAAAATGTTATGTTTGTCAGAAAAAGCCATCAAGCGTTGTAGAATTAATTTTTCGAATCCATTGGAAACGACAGGAAGAATAGGAATAGGACGATAACTTGATATTTCATCTCGGTTGCCTTTTTTATAGATCACGGTAACGATTGCGGATTGCATGTTACGCGGTATTAGACCGAAAGGCAGGCGTTAAAAATGTGCATCGAATAGGGCGCCAATACATCAATAACATATTTACCTGGTGTGAATTGAAGACCAAGAGCATCTTCTGACTTACTATTTCTGAGCGATACAAACGCTGCGATAACTTCATCAATAAAGACGGGCTTCAAAAACATACTGTGGCCGGTACTTGGTTCCATGTAACTGTAATTACCAGTGCTGTTTCGTGCCTGTTCAACGCAGAGGAAGTAATTGATAAAGGTATTGGCTAGGTCAAGCCCGGTTAATACTACATTATCTAACGTTACTTTCGAGACTGTTTCGGGTGGATTTTCGGTCACAAAACTCAGTATCCTCCATATGTCTTCTGATCGGCCAGTCGAGGAGTTTAAAAGATTTGCTTGATAACTCCTTTTTGCTGCACGAATTTCTTTGGTGACAAAATTTCGGTACTCTTTATAAAGTTTTAAAGTGCCAACGTTCCTGGCTTGCAGAAACTTGGCATAAAGTCGATCTTGTTTACTAATCAGCTTTAGCATATCGGTGGTAACCCATGGCTTGCGAGTCATTTTACGTCTTTTAGCGTAACAAGCCACCCTGTGGCTGCGCCGCCACACTGTTACGTGGTTGGTCACGCGGTTGGTCACGTAGTGCGGAGCCGCTGCCGGCTGCACTTTGCAATTCAACTGAGCAAGTTCCACTCGGCCAGCTGTAGCTATCGCGTCATTCCAGGTTTGACCAGAGCTAAACCACCGCCAATTTTTTTTCCATTAATTTATCTTAAGCTTCTTAAGGGCTTCCCAACTCATGCACGTCGACCCAATTAAAGCCGGTTAAGCGGTCGCGAAAGGTTGATAGCATTTCTGGGTTGATTAAACGGTATTGGAAAGGTTTCCTTGAGTGTGTGTTGGTGTTAATATGCTCAAATAGACAAAGATTGGAAGATGATCGCTGAGCGCGTAATTTATGACTCCACCTTTCACACGGCATATATTAATATTTGTGATGAAACAGTCTAACACATACTGTGAAGTTACTGTTATTCTTGTGGGTGACGCTATTACATTCTTGCATAGGTGAATGTTTAAGAAGGTTTCGAAGTTTTCTTTTACACTGCTTTCAGCAAGCCAGTTTATGTTGTATTCCCCGCCTAGAATTAGTTGGTATTTGTTCTCGTTAACCTACTCCAAAATAGAATCCTGCAATGAAAAAAAACTGGTAGCTATCTCCAGATAGCGGACGATAGCAAAGACAGAAAATGGTTGACCGTTACCTCAGCATCAATGTTTCGTAGTCTGGTGTGACAACACAAAATTCTGGCTGGCGCTCGCAGTTCATATTGTTCGAAGTCTGGGCACAAGCACTACCACCTCGTTGGTCAGTGCCTTTCATAAAATATGATCGGTTTTTAGGCATACATAACACATCACTCTCAATGTTGAACGAAGTCTCAGGAAACATGACTACATAAAACAGTACTCCTACGTCGCGAAAGAAACATTCCAGATTCCCGTATTTATTTTTGCCAGACTGAAAATTGAAGTGAACACTGTTAAACCGTGACTGTCTGTTAGTGGTGGCATAATTGCTAAGTTCCGATGTATCCACATAACTACCATCCAGCGACGCCATGATGAAGAGAACAAAAAGTAACGGAATGCATTCGGGTGTTACATCTTGTGAATGGCGGTTCTTTGAAAAAAAGGGTTTGTTGATCCATGCATTCATCTATAGCAACCCAAAAGCACGCACCTGTGTTTACATTTATCAGTTTCTGTCGAAACATAGGAAGAGGGCGCCTGCCTTCGCTGTCATTTGCATTGATAATCGGCCAGGGCACGTTTTCAAAGGTATTCGCTTTTCAGTAGCCTCTTTCTGAATGCGCTCTGTACAGCCCTCTTAATAATTCTGTAGCTGTTTTCAAGTTGAGAACACACGCGGTGACCCATACTTATATCTTTTATTTCAGTAGCCCTTTTCTACGAACGCGCAGGCTATCTGTGTTCCTCTACTGAATCCTCTTTATATCGTTGCCTTTCTGAATAGCAATCATTTCCGAGCCATCCGCCTGCCTGGCACATATCTTTGCTCCTCTGCTCCAGGCATGCTTCCATCCGGCAGCTTTTTTCTTAGCTAAAGCCAAGCTCAGAAGGCGCCGAAGAAAGGGACAAACGTGATCAATAATAAAAACCGCTGATGTTGATACGTTTCCGAAGTCTTCTTACCTGGTGATGGCTTTAGCGTTTGCATATTTCTGTTTTAACATGGAAGATACGTCGGCGCGGTGTGTGTAGTTGGATTGCATGGCAAGATGGGCAATGTCTACGTGGTTGAGCTGAGTTCAGCGGTGACTAATTGCTAAGTTAACTTTTTTTCATTTTCCGCTAGAGGGCTCAAAATTATATTTCGAAATTTAACACAAGTCATTATCGAAGGCAAGATTAATTTTTTCGAATTCTGAGTCGCCATCTTGGTTCTAAATGCGTCACTACTGCACTTATGTAATCGCCTTCAGTTCTCTTCCCCGCATTGGAAACTTGCAAAATTGCATCATGCGCTTTTATAACGGAGCAAAAAAAAACACAGTTTGTATATTTAATGAATTAGAAGTAGAAAACGTTTTGTCTGCAGCATCACTAGTAGTGACACCATTTTCTAAATGCGCAGTGCGGAAAAGCATAGTCAGCGCGCATACAAAATATTTTTGACGCGCGATATTTCGAACCGTAGTGCCGATTCAGAAAAAAAAACTCGACTCGCCTTCGATGTTGATGTCCTTCAATTGCGCAATGAAGGCTTCAGTCCTCAAAACAAAAAAACTTATTAGTTAATTTCAGAAAAAAACCTTCTTTTAATTCAGCTCCCTATCGTAAAGAATTTCCGCCTTCTAGTGTAATTCAACTGTGCTCAGCGCAGCGGCGTATCTCTCGTAGCTCTTTTTTATTAAACCTGCAAATGTAACAAAATTTTTCCGCTATAATTGACGAACCGGTTTCAGTTTCGGCTGGTAATAAAGGTTCAAATTTCGTTTCCTGAACGAGAGCTATTTACGCCCAAAATGTAGAGAGTTTTTGTTCTTTAAACTGCACCGCTGATCAGTTTTCATGCTTGACAAGCACCAATCATTGGTTCTCAAAAGGTCACCGAGTATCAAAAGGACTCACAACTATATAGTTGTCTAATCTCAATTCAGGATTCAAACTCACAGCTGAGGCGCAAATATTACGAATATATCAAAATATTTTGATGGGGACTAAGCGACTTGTTAGCAGATTCCGACCTGCTCACTGATAACTTTTTAAAGTCGAATGTTGGAAGATAAAGCGATAGCAGTGCTGAAAACTGCTACTTATGTTCTGCTGGCATAAATGCGAGGTACAGAAATGTTCTGGCAATATTCTGTTTAATAATTCAAAGCGAAAAGCATGATTCGCAGATCCAGTTCTCTGCATTTGTGTGACTAGTTGGGATCGTGAATATTTTTGGCTCTCCAAAGTCAGCACATTCTGTTGGCTAATATTTGGCACATGAAGGACACCACGCTAACAACTAACGAGTAATTTTTATGGCCCCTAAAATCCCGTTTATTACACTGTCGCAATACAGGGGTTCTTGTCGGACTCTCGCTCCCGTGACGCCGAGCACCTCAGCGCATAGAATATGGCAAAATTTTCAACTACGTCTTCGTGTGATTAGCTGCTTACAACTTTCACGCTTCATTACATGAGTGAGAACATTATAATAGCAAAGCTTATCAGGCAAAGAGGGTTAACTTTCTCAGAATTTATAGTTACTTAAAAAATTCCTAGCGTTATCAGAACGGAGTAAAAGTTAAAAGTATAGAGGAATGGCTACAAATGTTTCAATGAAGGGGTCCAATAAATAACCACTGAATAATGACGTATCTAATTTGGGACCTGAAGAGGAAACTTACGGAAATACACGTCAGTGCTACCAAGAAACGAGCAAACTGAAGGCATAATAATAATAATAATAATTGGTTTTTGGGGGAAAGGAAATGGCGCAGTATCTGTCTCATATATCATTGGACACCTGAACCGCGCCGTAAGGGAAGGGATAAAGGAGGGAGTGAAAGAAGAAAGGAAGAGATAGGTGCCGTAATGGAGGGCTCCGGAATAATTTCGACCACCTGGGGATCTTTAACGTGCACTGACATCGCACAGCACACGGGCGCCTTAGCGTTTTTCCTCCATAAAAGCGCAGCCGCCGCAGTCGGGTTCGAACCCGGGAACTCAGGATCAGTAGTCGAGCGCCCTAACCACTGAGCCACCGCGGCGGGCTGAAGGCATGGCAGAATGAGGATTACCTCTGTGCATTGTGGAGACTGACATATTCAACGGGTATATTTGCTTTATTTATACAATCAAGCAAAACCTGGATAAAAAGATTTTGCGATCTGAATGATAATCAGTTATTGTTATTCCTCGAACCACAACGCGCGCATGTAAAAGGCAAGTTATTTGTTTTTTAATAGCACTACCGGCCACCAATATGCTTTGCCGCAGCTGAAGGCTTCGGAGGTGAACACAAGTGACCAAACCTGGACTAGCGGGGCCCCGAAATACAATTAAAAGGTAATGCTGGGCTGAATGTCACGACACATTGGCAGAAATAAAATGAAGGAAAAGCCAGGAAGTGGCGTTAAATTTTATATGTATACCTGAAGCAGAAATTATGAGCTGGATACCTTGTGCACAAGTAATGCGCAAAACAACTAATCGGTGGCAAATAAGAGGCCACGTCACCGCCAGTCCCGTTCGCCGCAACGACCATGCGCAACCTCACCTAGCCCCTACGGACGATCACAGGCGGAAAACTAGCTTCTGCAGCGTATCGAGGTGATGCCGCAGTTTAGACCCAGCCCTGAAAATATCGTTTAGTTCTTCATGCCTCGCGGAATTTACTGACCATACAAGTCGATGGAGTTGGCGTCCCTGCTCTGGTTTACATGGGCGCCCACATTTCTGTGATGAGTTCCGACCTACGCCGCCGCCTCCGCAAAGTCTGAGGCCTGCTCCTACAGCCGTTGCTCGAGTTGCCGATGGCACAACGTTCCCAGTCCTCATCCTGTGTGCTGTTCGGGTGATGATTTTTTATCTCCAAAGCACCGTGCTCTTTACCGTTCTCAACCATTTCCCTCATGAATTAATACTCGGCCTTGATTTCCTTAGTGAACACGCAGCCCTTATTTACTGTGCTACAAGTGTTGTTGAGCTGGACCTACCATTCCTCTTAGAGCCACCTGCCCCAGTTTTGCACCTTCTTTGTGCTGCCGATTTCACCCGCTTACCACCTGCAGCTGCTACTTACGTTTTGTTTAATTCTCTTCCACCTCTTCCCAACGGCCAGTATGTCATCACTCCTGACCTTGATTTGCCCGTCACAAAGAATGCTGCCCTGGACACACAGTTTTCAGAGTATCAGCAAACAGCTCATGTCTACCTGTTCTGAAATTCAGTACGCACGTCCAGACGCTTCCTCAAGGCATGTGCCTCGCCACGCTGTCCCCGACCGACGAGTGCGTGATCTCCGCAGTCACAAACTGTGTATCGCCCTCTTCGGATGGTCATTTCACAGCAATTTCGAGACGTGACCATCATGCCAATATGATCGCTTCCGATTTCTCCGCAGACCAAGCACAGGCACTTGCCCATTTACTGGCATCCTTGCAGGACATATCTAATTTCAATGACCGCCCTTTAGCGTGTACGACTATAGTGCAGCATCGTGTCAACACCGGTGACGCCGCTCCTCTGCACCGCCGGCCTTACAGGGTGTCCAGTTCCGAACGCCAAGTGATACAAAAGGAAGTCGAAAAGATGCTCGCTAAGGACATCATCGAACCATCCTCCAGTCCGCGGGCCTCATCCGTCGTCCTTGTTAAAAAGAAAGACGACAGTTGGCGTTTTTGCGTTGATTAGAGCCACTTGAACCGCATTACAAGAGACGTGTAACCACTCCCAAGGATCGATGACGCTCTCGACTGTCCCCACGGATCACAAAACTTTTCTTCCGTTGATCTTCGTTCCGGTTATTGGCAAATCGCCGTTGATGCGCAGGACCGCGAAAAAACAACTTTTGTCACACCTGACGGTTTATACCAGTTCAGAGTCATGCCGTTCGGCCTTTGTTATGCACCAGCTACCTTCGAAAGGATGATGGGCTCGCTCCTTCGCGGATGTGAGTGGACTACGTGTATGAGCAACATCGACGATGTTGTTGGCTTCTCGCCCGCCTTTTCCTCACACCTTGAACATCTCAGCAGTATCCTGACTGTATTTCGTACGGTTGGGCTGCAGCTCAACTCGTCCAAATGCCGATTCGGCCGCCGGCAACTCCCCATTCTTGGACACCTCATCGACGCCTCCGGCGCACGTCCTGATCCCGGTAAAATTGAAGCGGTGCAACACTTTCCTCGTCCACTGTCCCAGAAGGAAGTGCGCCGTTTTCTTGGGCTGTGTTCCTACTTTCGCCGTTTTATTCAAGATTTTGTCCTTATCGCTCGTCCCCTATCGCTCGTCCCTGAAGATCAACACCGAGTTTACCTGGGGCCCTGATCAACAAAACGCGTTTTCCACGATTGTTACCCTGCTGACGTCATCACCGATTCTGGCACATTTTGATCCCGTGGCCCATACTGAAATCCGCACAGACGCCCGTGGCTACGGGATCGGAGCAGCGCTCACACAACGCTCCCGTGGTCCGGACCGCATCGTTACGTATGCTAGCCGCCTGCTTTCACCTGCCGAGCGAAATTACTCGATTACCGAACGGGAGTGCTTCGCTCTGGTTTGGGCTCTAGCTAAATTCAGGCCATACTTGTTCGGGCGTGCTTTTTCTGTTTTCACGGACCACCATGCCCTTTGCTGGCTGTCCTCGCTGAAAGACCCTTCCGGGCCTCTTGGCCGCTGGGCGCTACGCCTTCAGGAGTATTCGTACATGTTGTGTGCAAGTCTGGACATCTTCATCAAGACGCTAACTGCCTGTCTCGGTACCCTGTCGAGCCACCTGATCTCAGTGACACTGACGATTTCACTTCCCTGTTTGGCATTTCTGATCTGCTAAACATCGCCGAGGAGCAGCGCAAGGACCCATATTTGCAAACCATCATCGAGTTGAGTCATATTACTCAGCACTGGAAGCTCGAAGCGCTCCCTGTAGCACTTCGATACCGAAAATGGCATCCTCTATCACCACAACTTCCGTCCTAACGGGCCCTCCCACCTTCCAGTCATTCCCCAGCAGCTGCGCTCTCCTATAATCGCAGAACTCCATGACCTGCCTGCAGCTGGGCACCTTGGTGTGGCAAGCACCTACGACCGGATACGGCGCCGCTTCTTTTGGTCTGGCTTATACCGTAACGTCCAGCGTTACGTCAGCACTTGCGACCTCTGTCAACGCAGGAAGAAGCCTTCGGCACCACCTTATAGTCTTCTTCACCCTATAGACGTGTCCGTGGAGCCGTTCCACCGTGTAGGGCTCGATCTCCTTGGACCATTCCTGACCTCGGAATCCGGAAATAGCTGGGTCGCAGTAGACACCGATTATGCCACTCGGTACGCTATCACCCGTGCATTGCCTACGAGCTGCGCGACCGATGTCGCTGACTTCCTTTTGCACAATCTTATTCTGCAACATGGCGTCCCTCGTCAATTACTCACGGACCGCGGACGCTATTTCATGTCTCGGGTTGTTGACGACATACGGCGCTCATGTTCAACCAACCACAAGATTACCACAGCATACCACCCGCAGACGAATGGGCTAACCGAGCGTTTCAACCGGACGTTAACAGACACATTGTCTGTGTACGTCTCCCCCGACCACAAAGACTGGGATCTCGCCTTGCCCTATGTGACGTTCGCTTACAACACCTCCCGGCATGACACAACTGCTTACTTTCCGTTCTATCTCTTATATGGGAGACACGCCGTCCTGCCTTTGGGCACACTTGTCCCAACCGCTGACCATCGCGTCACCGCCTACTACCGTGACGCCATTGTTCAAGCTGCAGACGCTCGCCAAATCGCCCGTAGTCGGCTCCAAGCATCCCAGCAAGCACGGAAGTCTCTGTACGACGATCGACATCGCCACGTCACCTACGAACCTGGGTCGCTCGTTCTTTTGTAGTCTCCTTCACGCCTCGTCGGTCTCTCTGAGAAACTTTTGTCCCCTTACCATGGCCCTTATCGTGTGGTGCGTCAGGTCACCGACGTCACGTATGAAGTTGCTCCTCATACGCCTGCATCCTCATCAAGTAGACCACCCACCGATATTGTTCACGTCATGCGCCTCAAGCCCTACCACGTCGCTCCTCGACCATCGGCCTAGCGCCGAGACGGCACTCGTGCCGCCAGGAGTCATGTTACGACGAAGTGGCAGTGGAAGACGAAGTGGCCTCTCGCGTGAAAGGACGAACGAAGAAGAGCAGGTTAATGCAGCTGCCTGTTCGTGTTGGTGCTCCCCGCTAGGAACCCTTTATTCTAACGCCAACACTTGTAAATAAATGTAAATAGTATTTCCCCGTAACAACATTATGAGAAGAAGCCAGCGAAATATTTGGGGCGGCATAAAATTAGGTAAAAAGAAGATATCATAGAATAGCTTGCGAAAGCCCTTGATAATCTTTAATGCCAATGAATCGGAACAGATTGCACAAGGTTAAAAAAAACTTACCGCTCCCCTCCCCCCAGGCCAACGCCTAAAACAAGAAAACTTCTGATTTTTTATCTGTGCGGAATGTACAAGCAATCGCCGAACTACGCGATCTGACTAAGCTGCGCAGCTAATCAGCTGAGTACACGATTTAGAAGAGCCATTGCTCCCTTCAGTATTCAGGCTAAGTGACACGTGAAATTGTACAACTAAATCGTTTAAATCTAATCAAATCACTTCTATTGAAATGGGGAATCGGGAAGCGTTGCCTTCAAAGCGTACTTTGAAATGCTAATCCGTATCACAATTTCGTGACTACAAAAGTTGCTTGTTGCAAGATGGGACTGAAAACGTTTTGCCTTAGCATGTGTGAAAAAAAAAAAACATGCCAAGCCACATTCGGCTGATAGCACGAGTCAACATTTCTGGGCCACCGACTCCTGTTCAGCACGCAGAGAGTCTATAGCCGGCTTCTATACGAAGCTCCGACTCGTATAGAAATGGGAACAATAGGTTTCAGCAGCGATGAGCGAAGAACAAAGAGTGAAGCAGCTCTCAATGTTTTCGAAACAACTCCCGCTCTAGTCTTCCTACATTCCCGTTTGTGCAAAGAGGAAGCCATTCGTAATTGTTGGAAGCTGGCTTCATCCGATACGAGGTGCCAGGGCTTTGCGTGAGGGATGTTCATATCCCCACGCCCGGCTGCACACGTGTCTTACGCAGATCCGGGGCGAGGCGAGTTTGTACGACGTAGTTTGTTGCCGCGCAACACCTCCCGCAATTGAAGGTTCAGGCCGCCGCTCTCGCGTCCCTAATTTACGGGCGCCCAACGGTGGGCTGTCGTCGGTTTGCCTTTTAAGCAGGAATCAGTGCGTCGGTTGAAAGTAAAATAACCCACAAAGAAAAGTGAATGCAAAGCCTGGGCAGAAATCTACATCGAGAATAGAACGAATGAGCCAGAGTCGCGACAGGGAGATAAAACGAAGGAAGGTGCGACAATAAAACTAAAGGGAGACGAACTCGTTTCGACCAGAACCTCACGCCCTCTCTCGGTGCTGACGACGCAGCGGCCGCGGAATTGCCGGCTGTGTGCTGTCGTCGAAGTGTCACCACCGACAGCGCCGGCCCTGGAGTAAACGGGAGGGAAGAGCGGTGAACTCCGAATTTCGATCGCTTCAGTCCCGTCTCTCTCAACCCTCATTCGTTCCCCGTTCTTTCCTTTAACTGGTTTTCACCCACCTGTCCAAAGTTGCCCGTTTCGGTCCTTGTCATCGCATCCCCTTCACGCTGAATTTTCGGAGCCAGTAGCTGGAAGAACTCGATAAACGACGAAAGACAAAGAAAAAAGAGCGAGAACGGCTCACCGGGCACCGCAGCCTTGTTCTTCTTCCTTTGCTCAATGCCTTTCCGGGTTCCTCATCGGGCTGTCGCGAGGAGGTCTTGTTATCTCGTTTGCGTGCCGCCCTTCCCTCTTTTCCTAAACGCTTTGCTTTTTTTTTTCCGCCCTGTTACCCAGTCCTTCCTCCAACAATCTTCCCTCGTCTCCCTCATCCCAGAGAAGCGGACGTCAGCACCTCCTCACACTATGGGCCCTTCTTTCCCCCACTCACCCACGATCAGGGCCAAGCTGAGCGATAAAGGATAACGCAGAAATACTGCGGCGCCACCGTTGTTTCCGAGCGCACGACTAAACAATCCCGCCGCCGCGGGAGAAAAAAAATAAGGAACAGTATCGACCGCTTGCTCCTCATTTTATTTCGGGACTTCGGTGTGCAATAAAACTTTCTCTGGTGTTGTATTTGTTTTTTCTGTCCATGCGCATTTTCTCTAAATTCCTGAATTTTTGTTTGGTTTTCCCGCTACGCAGATGTTCCCGGCCGCGTGCAATCACGAAGACAGCTCTGCGGAGCCCCAGAAAAAGAGACAGGCAGGGTTTATTTTCCCATCTGCCTGCACACTCCCTCTTCGCTTTCCATGCAACAATTGTTCCTTTTATCTAGGCGTGTGTCTGCGCTGCCATTCGCTGTCTTCTTGTTCTTCCCTTTCACCCACCTGTAGGATTTTCGCCAGCGCTCGTGTTTGTGTCTCTTCGCTCCTGAAGCTCTATGCGACCTCCACTCAGTGCGCCCTCGCTCTTTTTTTATTCTAATCTGATGTGATCTCCATCATGTCTCTCTCTCCGCAGCTTTTGTGTTTGGCCGCAGACCGACATTCCAGCACGAGGATTCACTGTAGCGTCCGCAATGGCCTTTTTGCATTGTTCCAGGACAGAGCGCTTCAATGCTCTTGGACCTAGCCATCGCGACGTTGCGTCACGTTCTGGCTGTTCTTTGATCCCTCCACGCGTGTGTTTTTGAGCTCGTCACTTCTGTCTTCATGGTTGTTCCTGCGATATTTCTTTCATGTGTAGTTCACTATGGTTTTAGATTAGATTACTGTTTTATTATTTGATGACCTTTATTTGAATAACATCTGCCAGTAGCTGCGAATGTTCTGCATTGTGAGGTCCACCTGGCGAGCGAGAACTCTGCACTGCTCGTACAAAATGGCTGTGCGACTTTTGCTTTCCTAACATCTCCGATTTTTTATACAGATTTGTTCTCGCCCGCTATACGTGCATTTATGTTTTCATTTTCTTGCCTCCCTTTCTAAAGCGAGGTATTCCGTACAAAGGTAGGTTAATATTGCACAGTGGGGATTTGTTTCCCGGTTTTTATGCGCATGCTTTGACGGCAGCAGAATTTTATCCTTAGTCGCTCCTCCCCACAGCTCTTGAATTGTTTCGCTTTTTTCTTGCACTTTTAGCTGATAACGACAACTATATCATCCCAAATTCCAATGCACGTAGATTATGTGGCGAAATCTGTTACTTATTTTCTCATTGGTGCTTGCAAACTAAGTCGTTCATAACTGGCTTTCCTGTGATTGCTCCATACTGCGAACCAGGAACTCTCCAAGATCAATGCGAAAAATTGGGCATACAGCAGTGGAAGTAAAAAAGGCCACCTAGCAATTTTGAATCGTTTTTTTTAATAAACAATAGCTCAGCCCTTGCTTTATTACTTATATGACAGAGTTCTAGGCCATACGCCTTTCTCCACCCTTTTGACATGCTACATAATCGGACTATTCATTGCTGAAGATAGCGGTGTTTGCTTTCAAGTATTCTATGAATGCAAATACTTTTGGAAAGTAAATAGGTTGGACAAATGAGATGTGACTGCCCGCTCCCGCCATTCCACATGTTTATAAGCTCTAAATAGCGATGAGCAACCTCCTTTCGCTCATTATTTTACGCGGGTCTTCTCGTGCTTAACATGCGCAGAACCGAAAGACGCAAAGGCTACTTCGGTAGCTGCAGCAGTTCACTATAATTCTATTGCAATAATACAGAGCTCCAAGTCTAAGCGTTTGCGCCAAAATTTTCCAACTGTTAATAATCGACCGCTGTCCAGCATGTCAAAAGGGAATCCTGTCGGCACAGTAAGCGTTCCACGGCACCTCCTACCAGCCAGTCCTTCCCGTCGTCCACCCCGCTTTGCCTCCTCGCCCAATTTCCCGCTCCTTTCGCCTCAGCGTGGAAAGAGCGTCGCCTCTCTTTCAAGTTCAAGGTTGGGAGGCAGGGCCCCGCGACGTCTGTGGAACGTCATGGCGTCCCGGGAACCGGGCGCCATGACGTCACTGCCGAGAGGAGCAGTGGCTTGCGATGGTGAGCAAGCGCTTGCTTTCCAGCTTTTTCTTTCTTATCGCTTTTTTTGTACCATCGCTCTGAAGCTTAGGTAGCCGTGCGTGTGTAATATGCGCGGCTAATTACTTTGCGCGAAAGTAAAAATATAGCTTATATATCTTAATGACGGGTGCGAGGCATTAAGAGAGACATAGCGGATCACCATAGGAATATTTTTTTTAGGGGGGAGGGGGGGGGGGGTTACCGTTCTTAACTAAAATGTCAGATTTTAAATCCAGAGCACCAAACGAGACTTAACACCGTGGACCAATGACTTGCTGGAAATGCGAGAGAAACGCTGACATTTCACGTTGCGCGAAAAGCCGGATCAGGAAAAATCTCAGTTCACGAGTAAGCGCAAATTTCTTGCATTAATAATCAGTTTCAATTAAAACACGATTCTACCCGCTACATGGCAAATGCGCATATTTAATGGATAAGAATACTGGTTGGAATGGAAAATTTCTTTAGTGTTTCTGAGAACGATTAAAGGTAGATGCTCTGAGCGCGCAAAATGCCAACGTTTTTAGCGCTTTTGGCACCATCGGCTAGATGATAAAGAGAAAATTGTCACTCTTGCCTGCAGTTTAGCAAACACAAAAACGCTTCAAGTACCCATTCGGATCAGTTAAAGGCACGAGGACAAATATTATGACGAAGAACCAAAACAGAGCAGTGCTCTTCGCTTATGCTCGAGATTAAATAATAACCTTATATTCTTATCAACATCGGTGCAAAATAGCAATCCACTTCATGTTTTCAGTATGTTTGCTATCGGTAGAATGCATATTCAAACAATCTCGTCAGAGCAAAAAATTGGCGGTGAATTAGCTCTGGTTAAACCTGGAGAGACGCCATTGCTACAACTGGCCGAGTGGAACTTTGGCACGTCACCAACCACGTGAGAGCGTGGCGGCACCGCCCGCTGAAGGCTCGAAATGCTACCGTAACGTAGGTATTGCTACAAAAATATAAAAGAGGAAAATTAGCAGCACCGTGGAAACGCGACGGCTATCGTGGAGTGAACAGCTGGAACTAAACAGCACGTATTTTAATAGCGCCGATATGTTGACAGCAAATGAATACATGGATTACCGAAGTCGTGAGAGCCAGACGACAAAGTGGGGATCTCCATCAACCTAAAGCAGAATTTTAAACGCAAAGAAGTGGATACATATTTCATTTTGCTCCTTTGAAAATACGTTTAACGAAACATTTTTTTCTGGACGTAGGTTCTCGACCAGTGCATATTTGAAAACAATAAATTAAACGTTACTGAGTATTGAAAACCAACGAGTCAGCAGGCATCCGCAGACTAGTGGTAGTGGTCTGAATGATTGCTTTGAGGCAACACCTTTAGTTGAGACCGACAAAACCGTTTATAACTGGTGCGTAAAAGCCTGTACCTTCGTCCTTTCGATCGCAAAAGTTTCAGTAATTGCTCGACTGCACAGATAAAACTTATCAACATTTGCATAAGGGAGATCTTTCCCCCCATTTACATCTCCAATATTTTTGATGAAGAAAAAGCAACAATAAAGACTGGCCAGCTTCTGTCCCCAGCAAAGCTCGACCTCATCAACCCGCACTCATACCCGACCCCTCAATGCCCGGCATGCCCGGCCAGAGGCACGGCCGAATACCTTTTGTGGCGCTGCCCTGCTTTTGACGTTGTGCGGGAGCGAGCACTTCAGTCCCTGGGCGGACACCGACCTGGCACCTTGCAGGAATGGGTCGATCCACCATTACACATCGGATCATCGGACGCACTCCGGCTCTGGCGTGCTTTTCTCCTATACTTCAAGGAAGAAGAAGGGCCTGGCCGTTTCTTCGCAGAGCCGACCACAGGACTACCCCACTTCGAAGAAGAAGTGGAGACCGGCCCTCCTCCCCCTCTCCCACCTCCACCCCCATGTAGCCCCTCATTTCTGCCGCAAGGCTAGGCCTATTTTATGCAGAAACAAAGACGTATAAAAAAAAGAAAAGATTGTAACACAACGCGGCGAAAGTATCGCCCAAGTTGAGTTTCGGATATGCGAAAAAGTTTAATAAAATTCTAAATTTCTCCCTGATGGTGGTCTCCCAGCAACGAGCAAGAGAAATAGGGGGGAGGGGGGGGGACCAGGTACTATCCACTAAAGTGAGTTTCGCGGGGTCGTATGAGGAAACCGCGTGTGAGACTGTTTGATTTTGTGGTTTTTTGCTTGCCTATATGCATCGACGCCCATGTTCGCTTAACCAAAGTTACTCAAACAGAAGAGAAATACTTTCCAGAAACTACAATGATAGAGTGCTATGCTGAGTACGGGCTGTTGCGGGAAGATATTCAGTGGCGAAATTGTGTCAGGGAAGATGCTCGGTATTGCGGCAGCATAAAACTAGATAACAAGATTGTCTCCGAATTTCATACAGAGGCATTTCTAGGCTCCTCTTCTTGCCTTCCCTCTCACGAAAGTGAACTTATTTTGCGGGCTAGGTGAAAGCATAGCTGCTACTGGGAAGAAAAGGGGTGAATCTGATTTAAGTGTGAGAATGCGAAGTTCTCGCGGTATTAGTGAGGGACTAGTTGGCAAACCACAATTTCTGAGAAGTTTTAAAGCCTGGTGGTGTTCTGGTGCACACCCGGAATGTAGTTAAGCATGCCGAAAAATTGCTATGGAGAGCTGATGATGGATATTCAAGCTCTGAAGCAGAACAGTGCGAGAGGATGGGATATTCTTTTAGCTATAAGAAGCAAACCTTCAAACATAAAGCGTCAGAACTGAACTCACCAGATATAGCCTGATGGAGGGAATACTTTCAGACTTACAGTCTATAGGAAGAAATTTATTTTAAATGTCAAAACATCGTTTGCCTCATGAGCAACAAAACGCGGTGCTGAACAGCAGCAATGGTGCCTATAAGCCAAGATGACGTCACCGTTGCATCAGAGAAAAAAAATTAAGTGCGGGGAATTGAAATACGACGTTAACATTGCGATGCGAGCACGCAACCCACAGCGCCCGAAACAGCGTTGCTTTTCGGCGAACGAAGGTGAACCTGGTATATGCGTTGCTTTAGGACTGTATGCTAATTATTAGGTGAAAATTAGACAGAAAATTGCAAAAACAACTTAAAATAACAGTATAGGAACAGAAAAACAATGCCTTCACATTAAAAACGCGTTATCTTAAGTGCTCTCCGTAATTTTTATGTAACGCAACATAGTTTTGTTGAAAAGCTCGATATTCTAATACACTGAGCAGAATATCTCGATGCGGAATGTATTTCGATTTAAAACTTAATTACTCCCATCGATCTAAGTGCGACCATACGGCTGTACATCAGAGCTACACCGCATTTCTCAAAGTGTTCGCATTTGAAGAATGATCGTGAGAGTCCAGAACGAGGTTGATTTTTTTCTGCAGCGATAATGTTTTGTAGAACCTGTGCAGGCGTTGTATCTGTCAATAGGGCTACGTTGTCTGAATCAGTAAATATTTCTGCATTGATGAGTAAATTTTTGTCGGCGACTCTTATATGAAAGTTCCAATAGCCTTGCGCGATAGGAGAGGCTGAAAAATATTGAACGATTTGAACAATGCAGTTGAGCTCCAATATTCTGTGCGTACAGAGTAACAAACCAGAATTTTCTGAGACGAAAAAACAAACCGATGTATTTTCCTTTTATGTAGAAGCTGCCTCTTGTGGTAAAAAAGTGAAAATTTTGAAGAACAGTAGGCATATCTTGCAACAGTAAGAAGTAGAGCCACTGGAAGGAAAGTCTACTTCGAACGATAAATAAAACTGAAAGCCTGAAAACAGCTACCAAAATAACACTTCTCTAATAACTGCTTTTGGCATTTGATAAGGTCGCCAACGGCGAAACGAGTAGATATAAAATTGGATGGCTCATGATGACTGCAACATGTGGATAGTACGAAGAGCACCTTGAATTTCAACCGCAAAAGGCGGATCAAAAGTAGATCCCCTGCCCTTGTGAGGGAGGCCGAGGTATCTTCGTGCCCTTGAGATAAGGATTCTGCAATATCACAGGTCACACTAACTGCCTATCAAAACTTTCCATCAAAGAGAGTTCAATATTGGCAACGTCACTAGTTTTGCTTGCAATAATGCTCTCTTTGGTGGCTTTGTTTTTATCCAGTTCATTAAGATAAATTCTTGCGCTCAGACTTGTTTTGTATTGAAGAAATCTGACTGTCAGTGACCGCTATCAGTGGGAGTGTTTTCTTTTCCTTTCAGGGACGCATATCTTCTCTCCACGTGTAGTGGGTCCCTCTTGGCGTTCATCCAGGAGAGACGGAAATGGTGACACAGTGCTTTCAGTCAGCTTGCTGCACGGTTGCAATAGTAGCCGCGTCGCGACAGCATTATATAGGTTGTAATACGGTTACTACATCAAGGTAAAATTCTAGTCACGTTACATATTTATTGCTGATTATGAGCAGATTGGACACAGTTAGTCGGAGGCGGAGCTAGAGCTACGCAAACTAATGGCTGTGTGTAAACGTGCGAAACTATATATATCCAGGCCATGTTGCACAGCACTTAACTGTAAAACACCAGACAGACAGACAGACAGACAGACAGACAGACAGACAGACAGACAGACAGACAGACAGACAGACAGACAGACAGACAGACAGACAGACAGACAGACAGACAGACAGACAGACAGACAGACAGACAGACAGACAGACAGACAGACAGACAGACAGACAGACAGACAGACAGACAGACAGACAGACAGACAGACAGACAGACAGACAGACAGACAGACAGACAGACAGACAGACAGACAGACAGACAGACAGACAGACAGACAGACAGACAGACAGACAGACAGACAGACAGACAGACAGACAGACAGACAGACAGACAGACAGACAGACAGACAGACAGACAGACAGACAGACAGACAGACAGACAGACAGACAGACAGACAGACAGACAGACAGACAGACAGACAGACAGACAGACAGACAGACAGACAGACAGACAGACAGACAGGCAGGCAGGCAGGCAGGCAGGCAGGCAGGCAGGCAGGCAGGCAGACAGACAAGCAGGCAGGCAGGCAGGCAGGCAGGCAGGCAGGCAGGCAGGCAGGCAGGCAGGCAGGCAGGCAGGCAGACAGACAAGCAGGCAGGCAGGCAGGCAGGCAGGCAGGCAGGCAGGCAGGCAGGCAGGCAGGCAGACAGACTACTTTTATTCATGTCAATTCTCGTACACGATGAGTCAGGCCTACCGAAGCCTCAAAGGGCTTGAGTGGCAGCGTTTGGCAGACAGCGAACATTACCAAATTAAAGGAAAATAAAGACGTTGCAACGGACGTGAAATCGCTATTTGTTTTCGCGTCTCTCTGACGACTACTATGAAATTAAATGTTGCGAGGCGCTATTATTGAGGAGCGGATATCAGCAATCTTGAAAGAATTTCATTTCTGAGGTTCTGAGCACATCTGAAAAGGCCCACGCCAGCAGTTGGAATTCGCTATGTGGTGGTTCAGTTAGATTGTGTGAGCCTGTTCTCGCTCTCCACCTTGTAATTTGGAACCAAATTAGTGCGGTGGTGCTTTTGGAAGACTTGTTGGTTAAATATGCAATTATGAGACCTGGTAGGCAATGTTTTCGGCGAGCCAGCTATACGAAAATGATCCGTGGTGTATACCTTCAAGAATGCCGAATAAGCAGTTTGACAATTTTTAATTACACAAAACGTGTGTTGCTTGTGTGAGGCTAATTTTAAAGCGGAAACGGGACCGCTACTGAAATGCAATTAGTTCCGGAAAGATAATTATTCTGAGTGGCCTTGTAAAAATGGAAATAGAAAACGGCAGATGTTAGCAATGCATTTGCGGTATAAGACTGCTGAAGATGTAGCAAACCAATTAAAGCGGTTTTCAAAATGCAGACCATTCAGAAGCAAAAAAAAATAAGACACCATGTAGAGGCCAAGGCAATAGGATATACCGGAAGGCCTCGGATCTCCCGGGTATTGGTAGAAAACCCTTAAATAGATCTTAAGTAAATTGTTTTGTGCACATATGCTTGCTATTTGATACGACCCGCTTTGCACCTTCTGCGGTCAAGTGGCTTACGTTTACCACACGGGATGGCCGTACCAGGCGAATCCAAGTATTACAAGAAGTAGTAACCCAGCAACTGAGAAATGCGAATTTTTCCGACTTCAGAGACTTGAAAGGCTGCCATTACTGCTTTTCCCCCGTAACTAACTATAGTAATGCTTCTCGTAACACTTTATATTTCGTAAGCCTGACTTTCGTTTTCCGAATTTTCTTCAAAACTGATTATTTTCATCTCCTCGCCTCTCTAAATGGCCTCTAATGAAGTTTGAATAACGAAACATTGTTGTGCATTAGGCTAAGCACGCAACACAAGTAGGAAGGTTAAAAAATATGATGATAGCAAGCAAGGTAATGTGAGAGAAAAACAAAGTATGATAGAAAAAACAATGCACTGCTGTGGCAAGTCGACGTTTTTTGCGCTACCAAAATCTTAAATACGGCATCTTTCCATAAAAAAGTATATCTACACCTTTTTCTGGAAATCGATTCATCGTGAATTAGAGCTCACCAGACGTCGAAGATAGTGACGCGCAGTCAAGTTGTCAATGAGGCAATGTGCACTACTCAGACTCGGCGCTCCAGGCGTTCCGTAAGAAAAGTAACGTACCGATGAGATGAGGCGTTCTTGGGCGGAGGTTTTGATGATAAGAAACCTGCCATGAAACGTGTACCATATCTCACCAGTAGAACCATCCAGCGCCTCCCTTGAATGGATACGTTTTGCTGCCACTTTAGCACCGTTAACCACCGAAAGAGTGGTCACTGACAGTGGCACCTGCTGTGGTTACGCTTCACTGAGCTTCTGCAAAGGAATACCGCAGACGTGAAAATGGCCCTTCTCTGACGGGCTGCATCTGTAAAACAGGCTTGGGCGTCATAAAACCTATGTTTTTTAGCAGAATGGAAATACATCGATTTTTAGAGCATTTAGACAGGGGAGCACTATTGTCTAAAACTCCCTAAATTCTCGGATGCATTATACCATTTTAGCAACAGAAGATGAAACTAAGTGTACTCAACCCGTACTAAATTCTCGCCGCAGATATAAAGTTTGCAGCATGACGCCTGCTTCGCTCAGGTTGTCTAATTGCTTGAGCCGTAGTAACATTTTCGTGTATGAAGTCGGATGCTTTTTCGTTGCGCTTCTCTTTCGGAAGTGCAGAGGTTATCCCTGTACTATTCTACGCTAATTTTGTAGCGAGAGCTACACTGGGCTACCAGCCGAGCATGTAAGCGACACATGGGAGAGGACAGTCATGCGCATGCGCCGCTGCCATGGCAACCGAAGAGGAGCAAAGTGCGGCGTGCGCTTCGGCGTCGCCGCTGCCGCACGCCCGCTCCACCGTCAAGGCCGAGCGTGACGTCACGCGGATGAGCAGTTGTGCGCATGCACCGATACCATGGTAACCAGAGCGGCGCCCCACAGCGGCGCTGTGTTCTTCGTCGCCGCCTCGCCGCACGCCGCTCTATACCCCGAACCCCGCGCCGCATTCGCAGGATTGCGTATAAAAGGCGGAGATGTAGTGGGCGTCTTTATCACAACGTTTGACATGCATGCAAAGAAGGAGAGTCCAGCCGCTGCTAAAAAGCGCTATAGACAAGAGAAGATTAACTCTTCCCATCCTGATGTTGTCGCCTGGCACTTGGCTTGAAGCAAATAAGAACGCTGGAGTCTGTGGGTACGTGAAACAAGGTATTACCGCTGCCAGACATCTCCCTTCGTTCGCGGTGAATAATGGTGAAGCCTGCTATGTTCGTCTTCTGGAATGCGGCATTATCATCCAAGGGGTCAACGTGGCACTGCGAACATCTATCAAGTAGACGATTGATGTCGTTGTTACGTGTATACCAGCCTACGGCATGATGAAAAAACAGCGCAAGGAACGAGACGAAAACACGAAGGAAGAAGACACAGACACGGGCGCTGACTAACAACTGTTAGTCAGTTGTTAGTCAGCGCCCGTGTCTGTGTCTTCTTCCTTCGTGTTTTCGTCTCGTTCCTTGCGTTGTTTTTTCATCATGGATTACCAACTAGCCCGGCATCTTGCACTTCTGAACCTACGGCATGGTTTCACAGTTGAGTCTGACTTTGGGTGATTTCAACAGGTAACAGGACTCTCTTAGTCTGTGGTGACAGAAAAGTTTCAATTTCATTTAGCTTCGGACCCTGACGTCCAGGCCACACAATTGGGAACTACTATAGAGCTTGTATACTACTGAGGCTCTATGAAATCGAAATACTGTATCGACAAAATTGAGGCCGCTGCATGCTACTTCACATATCATAGGGCAGTCCTCGTCTCTGCCAAGCAAAATGAATAAAAGATGTGTATACCCAATGTCTCTCATTGGTAAACATACAGTGACCACAACAACCCCAGCCAGGGAAACGTACCTCTCGCTACGTATATCCTGGCATAGCCGAGCTAAGCCACTGCCAATTTCTTCCTATGCTATTTTACTTCCACTTATGCTCACGCGAAGAAACAAATATTAACATAGCCACCTAGCTGCGAAGTATGTTTGAAATGCAAGTTATTCGTGGACATACTATTGACATGAAAAGCTACGCATGATCTGAAAAAAAGACTATTTCAGCACTGGGTCAAGACCAAGTCGTGTGGTATTGCCACTAGCGGTTAGAGAATGCTTGTCCCCTCGTAAGTTCGGAGATTACAGTCTACTGCATTATGTCATTGTCGCGAGATAATTATATTTGCGCACACTGGTATGCCGTAAACTTTGCATCGCGATAGAACATGAAGAGTCTGCTTGCAAATACTTCGGTGATCTATTTCAACCCGATGATCATGCCCTTCTACACCTCTGGAAATGGCGGTAGGCTCTCTCGTAAGCCATTAATATCAACTCATGCTATCTGCTAATTGCTAATGCCCCCTTCCGATTCTTCATCGTCTCTTTCTTCCAAGCACATGGACAGCACCGGCTATCCTATTTACGCGGCTATGTAAACAGCGTTGATTGCACAATGTAACCTGTATAGAACATGACGCAGTTAATATTTTTTTATTAGTGCTAAAAAATTATTTTTATCGAGGTCCGGACACAAGCGAATACACGAACACAAAAAAGTGAGCTCTCGCTGGAAGAGCGGAAGCAAGGAAACAGGAAGCGCAATTGTGGAGCGTGCTCCAAAGAACAAAAATATAGCTGTTCGATGTATTTCATGCGTCTAGCGCAAAACAAACAAAACGCGTAACCAGATGCGCCTGCTTATGTTTGCAGCACAAAAGTGCAGGGGATATGTTGCGATGCCATGAGCTCATATTACTTGATTCTTCTTCTCGTGACGGAGAATGCCATCTAAATGTTCCAAGCACCTTGATTTTATTTCACCAGAATTAGTCCATGATCTTTCAAGAAATATTCATATTTATAGAAGTGCCCACGTATGTGTTCCTTGAGAGCTGCAAAAAAAAAAACGCTTTTAATCTTCCTTTTAAAAACCTACCCATACGAACTGGAACTGATGGAGCGAATTTCATTGCCGAAAACCCGCAAGGCGTATTTTGAATAGACGACTACACTGATAATATTTGCGACGTGGCGAATATTAACTACAGCTTCCTGATTCTGTAGCAGTGCATAATAAGACTGTTAGCTAGAGGCTACCACTCTCGTCCAACACCAAGACGTAGTCTCAGTGCAGAATAAAATGTTTTGTAGAATTTACAGCAAATTTAGTCGATGTAGGCAAGTAAAGCACTCAAGAAATACTGGGTTAGCACTACGCGAAACTGAAGCCACATGTGAAAAATTTACCGAAGTGTCAGCGTTTGGTTGCTTGCCCCTTAGAGCACGATTCTGCCAAATTTTCTAAGTTGTTTCGAACAGCCGACATTACGAACTATTTTGCTTAGGTTTACAGGGTGATGATATCAACAGGAAGAAGCATGTCATTCCACCTTGCGCTTCGCAGAGGCGGTTTCCTTGCCCTAGCAGCAGAAAACTTGCGCTGCAGAAGTTTGCAGAAGCGAAACAGGATTTCTGCAGAAGTCGATGGCACCTGTTCGGCCCAGATTTTCCTACCCTGGCTAAATGAATATTTTTCAACCATTAGATGCTGCTGAACATCGGGCTGCGACGTTTTAAAGCCAGTGTTCCCAGTAGAGGAAATTCATGTTTAAGTATTGTTGCTATTAAGAAAACAAGGCGCGCTAAAAGCCTGTACATGCAGAGCCTTCGTTAAAATTTAGGAACAAACCAAAAGAAGTATCTAAATATGTAAAAATTAAGAAATGCAGTAAAAGCATGGTTGCGGGTATTATTGATTGTGTGAACTTTAGCGGAAATCCTGAAATAAAGGCACAATATTTCAATTCAAACTTCCACTAGTTTTTCTCACACTCGACTATTACAGTGATAGAGGCACCAGAAAATTACAGTTTCGTGCTCATGAGTGACATAACCTCTACTTAGCATATTGTTATGTTACGGCTACATATCTTCACCATGGCATAATTACCTGGTCCCGATCGAACTTCAAATCACATCTTAAAAAATGCTTTTTCTGTTTTCTTTTATCCCAAAACGTCATTCACAAAGTCAATTGAAGTGGGTGAACTACCCCTTGATTTTAAACAGGAAAATATGGTTCCTACGCACATACATTAAAATAATGCAAGCAGAAGCAACTACAGCCACATTTCTATTTCAAGCGTAATCTATAGACCTCTTGAGCATGTAATCTACTGTACGTTACTTGATCATCATAAAAGGAATAATTTTTTTGCAGAACTTAAAGTGTATTCGCAAAATCGCTTCTAGTTGACACGCAATCGATAGAATTTACGCACGACATTGCCGAATCAGTAAAACATGGTGATGAAGAGGAGTGCGTATTTTCAGACTTTAGAAAAGTATATTTTGGTTGTGTATCACACAGCCCCTTTAGAGAAGTTATCTCCCGTTAAAATTGAATACGTTATTTACATGGGTAGGGCATACCTGAGTGAACGAAAACAGTGCGTAGAGCAAGACAGAGGTAACTCAACAGAAGCACCAGTGTGATGAGGTGCGCCACATGGGTCGATTTTAAGTCTGCTGGTCTTTTTGACCTCTGTCATGAATTTATCAACATATTTGTCCAGTTCAATCACATTGCATGCCGACGATTGTTGTGCCTATCCTTATACCCAATGTGAAATAATTAGAGACAGTTCTGAAAGGACCTTCATTGCGTTTTATCTTGGAGCCAGGATTGGAAATTACCCTTTTAATTTCAAATTACATCAAAGTCATATTCACAAAAATATGTCCGAAAGTCAATCTCTATTTTCTGGGTGGCACATGACTGCCTACAGTTTCCGATTACAAATACCTGTCAGTTAAAGTTTGTCAATGATATGCCCTAGAACACCCACATTCACTACTTACCATCAAGATCGCGCAGCGTGCTTATATTTATAGAACAAAATTTCTGGGAAACCCCTCTAGAAAAAAAAAATTGTGCCTAACTAATGTCTGTACAATATTCGAATGTGGTTACTGCGCATGGCACCCCTGCACGAAATAAAACACAAATTAGCTTGAGCGTGTCCAGAATGTGCAGTCTGGATTGTATCAGGTGACTATGAATTAATTAGAAGTTCTACAATTGTTCTGAATAAGCTCAGTTGGCTGCTACTAGAACATAGAGAGCAATATATTAGATCAAGTTTTTTGTATAACATATTTGAAGGCAGAACAGGCATTGATAAAGACATGTACTATCGGCAACAATAGTTTCCAGGACGGGATTTCTTGGAAAAGCGTTTATAGTAGCGGTACCTCACTACGAAGTCGCCTGATATTGCTACCAGAAGAAGGAGACTGTTGGCCCCGAGCACCTTCATACATTTAAGAATATTGGCTAGGGCCTCACTGTGCCGAAATATATTTTTTTCCGCACCCACGTCACGTACACATTTGCACAGGATAGTACATGAAGCCACCAACTTATATGTCTCCTCGAATGGATTACTAAATGAATACCCTGAAATATAGCTGTAGGACAAAATTATTTAAATACACTTTCTTCCCCAAACCATATCTGACTGGAATGATCTACCCGAACACACTATCACGTTGTCTCCTTCATATTTTTCTACTCACCTGTTGTGTTTCATGTTCAACATCTGTTCCATTGTACTGGCGCCCTAAATATAAGTAATAGCATGTCTTCGTTCTTCTTGAGGTGCTGTTTTTGAGTGTTGTTCACCTGTTAGTGCCCACGGCCTCTGCAAACATAGTGTTCATGATTGCATGTACGGGTTGCTCTTGCTGATTACCATTTTTAAGAATACCTCCCTATTACTGTAAGGTCCATCCAGGCAATGTAGGTATTGATAATAAATGAAAACGCGTTTTAGGCAGCCCGTTTGTTGTTTCAGGTTCAAGGGAGCACAAAAGAGACAGCAGATATACTAGCATTAATTGTTCTTTAAACTCACAGTGGTCTAGGTTTTACAGTGTATCCCTGATGTTGTGTGTTAGTTCACCGCAGCAAGTTGCCGAAAAACGGTGAATTTCCGCAGTAAAACTTAAGCGAATCTTATTAGGCATTAGAGGTCAAATTTTGGACCGCTGCACGCCTGACTGAAGATGCCTTAAGATTTACGGGCTGTCCTTAAATGCGCTTTACTTTGGAGCCTCCTAAGGAGCATTCTTCTTTTGAGGTGGACACAATGCTACCTCCATGCTACCTTTCCTCGACCATCGACCTGAACGTATGCTTCAGTGCACAGCAATCCTATCTGCCATTGCGCAGCAGCGCGTCTCCGGCTGCTGCTGCGGGGACATCGAGTTCACAGTGCCACAGCAGACATTTGGTGCTGCCGCTGCAACTGAGATGTAAAGAATGCTAGGTTGCTAGACCGATAGGTCGTCCTGCCAAGCCATCGAGTGCAATAAAAGTACGCGCCAAAAATGCAACACGAGCGCACATTACTAAGTGTCCCTGAAAATGGAAATACAAAGTTATCGATGTGCATTCACTTTCAAAGCGAAAGCTTTACTAGCATAGAGAAGCCGCAATCGCTGTGTCTGCAGGAATTACCTGGAAGCGGCCTCAGTTAATATAAAAACAGAAAAAACTGTGTTGTGGGTCGAAATCAAACCCGGACCTCCGGCATGAGATATGGGGGTGCTTCCATTCCGCCAATAATGTTTGTTTTTCTTTTTTTCATTGAAATCAAACCCGCTAAGCTACCAAATCCTTAACGCCGCGACTATTCGACTCTTCGAAGTGAATGAAGGCGCGTGAGGTGGATGCGCAGACCTCTAAGAAAAGTATCTTCGAGATATGTACAGAGGCGTGCAAGAATAATTTCAATTATGAGCAGGAAAATTGTAGACTTCCAAATTAAGCGAGCAGCGAAGGCCGTTTCCGGTGCATTCCCTTCGTGTAAGGCGTGCAGTCGTAGCGCCATCATGCGGCAGACACAGAAACCACTGCAATCTACGGCGATGGTCCAGCAGGTGGCGCGCGTCTAGTGAATGCACAGATGTCTTAGAAACGTATCTTCGAGTTGTGTACTGAGGCGTTCATGAACGGGCGACATGAACGGGAATGAAGACGCAGGCGCTTCGACGAGCCCCGGTGCTGACAGTTCTCCAGAACGCACTCAACGTCACAAACACTAAGCCGCGACTAGTTACCCGATACAGCACAGCTTTAACTCTCTAACCAGTCTCAACAGTAGTTAAAGCACAGCTACTTTTTGCAGTTTGGACAAATATATTGCTAAAATTAGAAGCATACTCTCCACACAGGCGCGTAAAGGTAGCGCCTCGTCGCTCCGAGTGCCTGTTTGCCTAATGAGCCGCGAAGAACGGTTCTAAGATTAGACTGCTCCTTTCAACGCTTCCTAGACTTAAGAGAACATAGAAGGCTCCTGATATGAGATAAAAAGAGCGTATTAGCTTAGAACCGTTGTGGTATTCGGTTATACTAAGTGATTCACTGAGGCGTGCACAGGGAATACCCGCAGCGGTATTGACACTCCTGGGCGACGTGGTCCCATTGTTATGCATTTCCTGCAATGTACCCGAAAGCAGACATGAGAATTGTGCAGAATACGGGATAAAAAAGTGACGGTGATTTCGCTCTGGCTAATTTTGGAGTGACGCGATAGCTACAGCTGGCTGAGTGGAACTTGCTCAGTTGAGTTGCAAAGTCAAGACTTTCGCCGCTCCGTTTCGCTGGGCGTTCCTTCTTCATCTTCGTCCCACTTGACACGGCGCATGTGCTGAGCTGTTGCAGCTCGGTTTCGCCGCGCGCCGCGCCGCCGGCAGCATCAGCTGCTACGCACCACGTGGCACGTCACTTGACCAACCACGTGACCACGTGGCGTTTGCGGCGCTGTCACATGTCTCCGCCACCATCACGTGCCACCGCCACGCTGAAGGGTAGAGATGCTCCCGTAATGTATCGCTAGAAAAAATTTCGTTTCATTTCATCGACTCTTTTCTAACTATACCTCCGGTGATGGGATTTTCTTCGGTGCATAAGCAGGGCAGAACACGACCTGGCTTATATCTGAAGAAAGCAGTTGTGTGGAGTCTTTTACTTCAATAATACGCTTTGAAGTTGTTCTAATGTAGAAGAGTTTTGAAATATGGCTTTCGGGGGTTTGTTTGTACTGATGTTCTGGTGCGAGGAAGCGAAAAATTATATCATTAAGTTACGCGTATATTACCAGGAGATGCTTCCGCCATTTATCGGTTAAAAAAGTGGCAGCAACGTGTGCAACATTTATTGTGCATATTTGTTGCGGGAATCAAAGCGATGCTCTCAACCTGCGCCGTAAAAAATCTTTCATGTTGTCTTGACGGGTATAACGCTCGATCCTTATTTCGGTTGACAAGAAATTGTTTTTTGGTCTCTCCTCAATCGAGAAGCGATAATCTTATCTCTCCACATTTCAACTTAAGAACGCGAGCTTTCAGGAAAGCATTTTAACAATTCTTTTCCGGGCTAAGAATTTGCGCATACAGCAACTGCCAGTTAGTATGTGGCGTCTCGAGTGACAGACAACAAAAAGTGTGCTCTCACCTGAAGCATCAAATTTAAGGCGGTGAAAGAACCTAAGTAATTAACTAAGGAAAACGCTAAAACGAAGTACAGCAGCCATGTTCATGTGCCGTGGTTGTAGAGGAAAGCGCGCTAGGAGCTTATTGTTCTTGCCAGCCTATGTGCTTAGGTTGAGAATAATTGAATAATCATGCCCATTAATACTTTTTATGGAGGCTGCATCGTGTATTACCTGTTAAATGTCCATATACATGAAAAACACACACATGTACTACCTAGTACTTATGAAAAGTTCGGAACTGAGTTCTAAGTTCTACCAAGGAGCAGTCCCATATCTAAACTGCAAAGGCAATCTGAATGTACGCCCACCTTTTTGCTGCACTTTGAAAAATCGCTCCTTGAGCAGAGAAAGATCAACCAGACGCCATCTGGAGAAATAGAAGTGAACAATTTTGAGCTGATTACATCACGCTTGCAGTAGGCCAGATATCTTAAATTCTAATTTCGCAACTTATTTTGTTGTAACGATGGCCTTTGGGCAAAACTAAGATTTCGACCAGCTGAATCACCAGATATGTTTGGCTAGATACTGCTAATGAGCACATCTTTTCTGACATCCGAAACATTTTCAACAGCTGTTGAGTACTGTTACGGGTTAATCTGTACTGACGCAATGTTTTGCCCGCACGTGCGTCCAGGTTCTGATGGGCACTCAGCAGAGCGATCACCGTACAAAAGTCACAAGTCAACAAAAAAGCACTGAAAGGAAGGCATTGAAGAGAAAAAAAACACACTGGAAAGAATAAACTATGCGACACTGTCTGCGCACGCCTCCATTTTTCGCGGCCTACTGTTCTCATTAACACAAAGGACAACTTAATTGTCATAACATCTTGCAGCGTAGAACCGGATTCATAGCGCTACCAAACGGGCAGTCGAAGATGCTCCCGAACTTTGCGAAGTTCTGCAATGAAATGTCCACCATTAGCCGGGGTGGTACTTCCATAAAACGAATCATCGTCCTCTCTCTTGTGCTTGCTTGTGTCGCCACCTGCTGACGGGCATAAGTGGACGTTAACGGTGTAGTTGGTTCTTGAAAGGTCGGCGCCATTAGGTCGCACTGCGTGAGCGCCCAAGCCGTCAAGAACAACTGGTCCAGAACCGTGTCTGTGGTGTTGTCCACCATTCCGCTTACTCCCAGCGTCATGGACGTCGTGACGTTCTTGTAGAGGAGGAACACGTCGTACAGCAAAGAAACGAGAGTATTTTGTTCAACAAACTTCGAAAGGCCTATGTCCAGTGCCACATCCTCCTTGACAAGGTCTGTCATGCCCGCGTAGTACTGCTCAAAAAGGCATAGCCTGGTCTTGGTCAACTTTGTGCTCGTTTCGCGGTGCCTCATGTAGCCTCGCGTTGTCGACGATGAGTAGATGGGCGTCATCAGTCCCATCATGACGTGAGGCAGCACTGACGGGATCAGGAATATTGGCGCCACGTTTAAGGCACTGAGTAATCCAAGGGTCGCAGGAGTTATCCATACGCTGTTATTTTGCTCCTGGTACATGTATCCAGGCACAAGGCTACTAACACTTACTCTGGTGTCCAGATCAAGTTGCTCCTCACCTGACATCCAATACAGCTCACTGCTAGACTGCTGCAGCGTTAGGAAAGCTTGGAACGGCGACTGGCTAACCAGCGGTACGGCCATCCGTGTGTAGTAGCGAAGGAGTTCTATAATCTCAGATTCAAGATTGTACTCAGTGGCGACGTCGACGGTGTTAAGCTTCGAAGTGATATGTTCCAGCTCTGCAGGCAACATCCAGTCTTCTTCTGTTAGGTGATCTTTGAGGACCTTCTTGCTTGCGGAGGCAAGGGCCCGAACTGTCTTCTGATGTTCGTTCCAGAGAGCGCTTTCAACGCTGATCCGGTTGGCCACGGATGCAAAGAACCACATGGCGTAAGGGTAGATGTTCTCAATAGAATGAAGGCAGGCCAGTGATCTGGAAGGAACGTTGTCCTGGTGGTGCGCGTGGCCTAGGGAAAGAAGGAAGTGGAACTCCTCGGAGAGAAAAGGCGCCACGAAAGCCAGGAAACGGTAGCGGAAGTAGTCGAAAATTGTGCGTGTGTCAGTCTCGCCTATCACTGTGGATAGTCGCCGCAGCATGTCGGCGGGCCTCACCACCAGCTGAGACATGCGGAAGTCTCTCCGGTCGCGCATGAGAGTGGCGAAGTACTCGTCCCACTTCCAGAAAGAGTGGTACTCGTCCCATGTATTATGAAGAGGTACCTGCGGGCAGGACATGCCTTATAATTTCAGGACAAAAAATGCACTTGGTCAAAATAGAAATGAGCAAGGCACTGTGTGCATGACCGGGGGTCGGCCAGACTTGTTTCAAGCATAGCTTTGGCTGACAGCATCACCCAGGACAAAAAAGACAGAAGATAGTAGCCAAAATTTAGGAAGCAATTAAGGAAGGGATACAGGGCACGCAGGCTGCTTCCACTTGAATTTCGCTTATTATATGCGAAAGCTTTAAGGAGATAAACGTTTGCCACTTGAGCGAGTTAAAAGCACGCCCCATCGCGTTCGGAACGTATAATTTGGTAACAACTAAAGCATGAAGTTTTTCATTTGTTTAGGCTGCTGCTGTTCTGTTCCTAAGAAGGTGTTTATGCGCAGCGTATAGGCGACAGATGACGATGTGAATACAACACGATGTATGTGTGAAGGAATATATTAAAAAAATTGAAGTACACACTGAAGGAACTGGCTTCCTTCAAAAAGTATAATGATATTATACCGTAAGCGGTTTGGGTACTTGCTTTGGATTTAATGGGAATTGATCCTGCACTAAAACTACTAATGTATATTAATTCTCAAAGTATGTTTTCCCTGTAGCTGTTTTTCTTTTGTAAGGCTTAGGAAGATTACTTACCACTTCTTTACAGAACACAAATTTCCACATTTATCGTATTTCAAAAATCATTTATGGGAAGTGAAGGAAGTGTACATTTATTTTTCACAGAATTGTATTAGCGGCTTTGCTTTCTGCTCGACATTCTTAGTACGTGCCGAAAAAAAGCCAGATAATAGCCCGAAGAATAAGACAGTAATAACCACTCGTGGAACGTCGCGCAAAATGTGGCTCAGCAGTCACAAAACCTGAGCGAAGAACAACTGCAAATAATTTACAGCCTGCCATTAGAAACCTATCAGCAAATTATGACTCTAATAAATTTTACAATGAATATTTATGCGTCGAGGAGATCCATGAAAGAACAGTAAAAAGCTGAACAGCATGCGTGAAAACAGCCCATAAAAATAGAACAGCAAGAAAGCAGCACGCGTAAAAACAACACGTAGAAAAAAGCACATTAACAGCAGAGCACATGGAATAAACAGCCCCAGGAAAAAATAGCAATGCTTGTCGTTCCGTCTTCGTCGCTTGTCGCAACGCTGTATTTGCACTGAAAGGAAAGAAGATCATAGCGAAAAAACTGCACGACGACCACACAGGGCAGGGCAATACGGGGCTACGTTGCTTGAAGAGTGCGTATTGCAGAACTAGCGGATATTCAGTCCTTGCTTGTTGTACTTTAACGATGCACTGTTTAAGTATTATGGAAGCAGAGTCTGCACAACTGAGAAATGAAATGTCCCCGCAAATCACGCTGGCTTTATTGTTTCACTTTTGGTGAGACTCTTTCACCAAATTCATTTCCAGTGAGATGACAGCGCGCTTCCTGGAAATTTTCGCCAATTGCCGGAATCGTATTGAAGTGTGATACTGGCGCATTACCCGTTCGGTGAGAGCCAATGCAGAGAACTAAATGTAAGTAGCATTTCTTGCCTTGGTCAACCAGTTCATAAACTGCTTGAAAAAGTAAATGTAATTTTAAGAGAAGCGAGTACGTGATAGACAAAAATGTTGTATTCCAGAGTACTGCGTAAAACAACCTAACCTACCCAAGAAATACTGCTGACGAATATATTACACATTACTATTTGTGGTATGGTATTTTTTTCACCCTTGCGGTGATGACTTTGATAGTTTAGGCCTCTCGCAACACTGCACCGAACTACGCTGTGCTGTTTTGTTGCCATGTTGTTTTTCCGTCTGCGGTTTTGTCGCTGTGTTGTTTTTCTGGCGTGCTGTTATGACGCGTGCTCTTTTTTTCCCGGTGGTACCTTGCTGCGATGCTGTTTTCGGCTTTTTGTGTTCTGTCGCGGTGCCGTTATCGTGCCGTGTTCTGACACGTGCTCTACTATGATGTGCCATTTTTTTTGTTTCAACACTAAATGCAATCTTCAGAAGGCTAATTTATCTTTAACACAGCGACCGCTTTTTCGGCCGAACAAATTAATTGCTCGGAATTTTTAAGACCTTTCTGCCGCCGCGGGAACGTTTCCTATCGCCGTACTTTATATCGTTTTAATACTGAACTCCTCGCACCCTTCGAATTGATCCTATGAAGAATGGCGAAATAAACGTGATTTGTTCTCTGTGAATAAATAGTTTGCTTTTAATTTGAAACAGCATCTCAGTGTCGGAAAAGGTGTCCGGCATTGGCGACCGTGTGAAGCGTCGCGGCCGGAGAGGCCGGAGCAACCGGCCCCTCTGGCAGCTTAGGTGGGAAGCCTAGGCCATGTGACCTTGTGGCCGCAGAACAACCTGCCCACCAGATTGTAAGAAAACTGACCACCGTGGTAGGTGACAGATTAATTACTGGCTCCGAGAGGTTGGTCGGGAAGAGCAAGCTGGGTCTCACAAGCCTAACCAATGGGAGCACCTGCCATTGCACGGCAGTGACGCTCCGCTTAACCTCTACACCCCTGTGCGAGGAATGGTATGATGACTCCCAGCGATCTATCATTGTAAAGGCGGGAATTACCAGTTGCCTATATATGGGAATAACTTTAACTCTGTCGTGGAACTTAAGCCTCCCCTAACTTTTTTTTAACAGTGTGTGTAATACGTCTTCGCTTACGCGGCTTCAAATCGTATTTTCACGGCCGCTGAAAAAATAACAGAAAATTTTAGAGCCTCGCCCCACTATGCAAATTGGGTAAACTAATTAGCTGACTTCTAAGCTGTACATAAGTGTCACGTTGTATGGACGACGCGTTGAGCTAGCCGAGAAAAGCTGTCCGTTAACTCCATGGAAGGTAGCGTTGCTCTGGCCTGAACGCCTCGACATCCCAGTGTTCAAAACAGTTTCTGAGAGCTCAGGTTACTACGTCAGCCAGTTTTCAGCCTGGACGTCACAGCCTGGCTTAGCTTCACGTTATTCCTTCACGCTGCCTCAGGAACAAAAATCTTCGAACGAGGCAAACAGTTACCTTGCATTGAGACAGTCCGGTCTTCACTACTAATCTTGAAAAGCTCTCCACATACCTTCCAGAAGGTAACAAGTCGGCGAAAAAACCGGTCGAGCACAGACGAGGGACAAGAGGAGGAATTCACAACACGACGAATGGTTTCACTTTTTCTGTCGGCGTTTAACTGGTTTTTTCGCTTAACTCTGTATGAACTGGCCAAAATTTCAACTCTTTACCAAGGTCGGTTTTTAGAAAGCAGGCAATCAGCAATTGAGAGAGAGACCGAATTATATTGTAACAGTTGTTACACTGAAAAGGAACTGCAGCGGCTGAACGAGGGCACCAGAGAAACGGACCTACACTTCAGCGTCGTCTACTTCTAGAGGCTGCGATCTCTTTCTTCTTCTACCTCCAATCCTCGTGTCACTGCCCCCTCTTCAGGAGGATCGCCCCGATGCGGTGTTACCGTCAGACCGAATAGCGGGGAGAAAAAGTGTTCAAGAGGTACACCACGAGTCTGACATCAGCCGGAAAGTCACTCGGGGGGTCGCTCGTAGTACGGCTCCATTCGCACCACATGCACAACGTCGCTGCGCTTGCCGTTGTGCGATGAACGAGCTAGCGAGGCTGGTGCAACTTCGTACGTTACGTCGCTGAGGCGGCGGACAACAAGGTAAGGGCCGAAGTAGCGGCGCAGTAACTTTTCGGACAGCCCGCGACGACGAACGGGCGTCCAAACCCACACATAGTCGCCTGGGTGGTAGGTAACGTAGCGGCGTCCAAGGTTGTAGCGGTCAGCATCGATCTGCTGCTGACGGTGAATGCGGTGTCTGGCCAGTTGCCGTGCTTATTCCGCGCTCTGAGCATAGGTGGCGACGTCGACAACAAGTTCACTCTCACTGTCAGGGGGGTCCACGGGTAGCATAGCATCGAGGGGGGTGGTAACCGGTCGACCGAAGACTAATTCGAACGGAGTGAACTGCGTCGTCTCTTGCTGCGCGGTATTATACGCGAATGTTGCGTATGGGAGAATTTCGTCCCATGTCTTGTGCTCGATATCAATATACATGGAAAGCATGTCGGTCAAGGTCCTGTTGAGGCGTTCTACCAAGCCATTTGTCTGCGCGTGGTAGGCTGTTGTACGTCTATGGCTGGTGTGCGTGAGCTTGAGTACAGCCTGAGTGAAGCGGGCCGTAAATGCAGCTCCACGGTCAGTAATGATAGCTGCAGGAGCGCCATGACGCAGGACGATGTTGTGGACGAAGAAGTCGGCGACTTCAACAGCAGTACCGTTTGCAAGTGACGTGGTCTCAGCGTATCGGGTCAAATAATCTGTCGCGACCGCAATCCACCGGTTTCCTCTGGTCGACTTCGGAAAAGGGCCGAGGAGGTCTATGCCAATTTGTTGAAACGTGGTCTTTGGTGGTGCTATGGCCTGCAGAAAGCCGGCTGGCTTCAGAGGAGGAGGTTTGCGCCGTTGGCAATCCCGGCATGTTGTTACGTATCTACGCACGGATGGGAGTAAATTGGGCCAGTAATACTTAAGCCGAATCTTTGCCAGTGTGCGACTAACCCCCAAGTGGCCGGCGGATGGTTCATCATGACAAGCGCTTAAGATTTCGGAGCGCAACTGGGATGGCACAACAAGCAGAAACATCTCTGTTGCTGTCAAAGTTGCGCTTGTAGAGGACTCCACGCCGCAGAATGAAGGTCTGTAGTCCACGGCGAAACACACGAGGTACATGAGAATTCAAACCCTCCAGATACTTAACGAGTGGCGCCAACTCAGAATCTGCTCGTTGAAGCTGCGCCATACGGGAGATGCTAATGGCACAAAGAACAGGGCAATCTTCGGAGATGTCTTGCGTAGCCGGTTCCACGGGCGCTCGTGATAAACAGTCCGCGTCCTGGTCCTGCCGACCCAATTTATAGACGACCGTAACGTCGTACTCCTGTAAACGGAGGCTCCATCTTGCCAACCGGCCAGAAGGGTCTTGAATGCTGGCCAGCCAGCATAGCGAGTGATGATCGCTGACAACACAAAACGGTCGGCCGTAGATGTAAGGTCGAAACTTACTCAGAGCCCAGATGACGGCAAGGCACTCTTTTTCGGTCGTCGAATAGTTCCGTTCCGATCGAGAAAGTGTGCGTCTCGCGTAGGCGATTACTCGCTCTGCGCCGTCCTGCCACTGTACGAAGATCGCTCCGAGGCCGACATTGCTGGCGTCAATGTGGACATCAGTCTCTGCATTCTCGTCAAAATGAGCTAGTATTGGTGGACTTTGAAGGCGGCAGCGGAGTTCCTCGAAGGCTGCGTCTTGGGCACTTCCCCATACGAACGGTGTGTCATCTCGAGTCAAGGCAGTCAATGGCTCAGCTAGGCGAGAAATATCTTTAACAAAGCGGCAGTAATACGAGCAGAGGCCCTAAAAACGTCGGAGGGCCTTCTTGTCGGCTGGGCGTGGGAAACTGGAGACGGCGGAAGTCTTGTCGGGGTCCGGAAGAACACCTTGTGCGCTGACAACATGTCCTAAGAAACGGAGCTCCTCGAAGGCGAAATGGCATTTCTCTGGCTTGATCGTTAGTTGTGCAGACTGAAGAGCTTGAAGGACAATGCGCAATCGCTGCAAGTGTTGTTCGAAGCTAGACGAAAAGATTACCACGTCGTCCAGGTACACAAGGCACGTCTGCCACTTCAAACCAGCTAAAACAGTGTCCATCATGCGTTGAAATGTGGCCGGAGCGGAGCAAAGTCCAAACGGGAGCACCTTAAATCCGTACAGACCGTCGGGTGTCACGAAAGCCGTTTTCTCGCGGTCTCGCTCGTCCACCTCGATCTGCCAATATCCGCTTTTCAGATCTAAGGAAGAGAAGAACCTGGCGTCCCGGAGTCGGTCAAGGGCATCATCGATCCTCGGGAGTGGGTATACGTCCTTTTTGGTAACATTATTCAGTTTCCTGTAATCAACACAGAATCGCAACGTGTTGTCTTTCTTTTTCACCAGGACCACCGGCGACGCCCACAGACTTGATGACGGCTGTATAACGTCGTCTGCAAGCATTTCATCGACTTGCGTCCTAATAGCTTCGCGCTCTTTAGGCGAAACGCGGTATGGACGCTGACAAACTGGTGGCTTGACCGAATCGGTGACAATGCGGTGCTTGGCTACCGGCGTACGTCCGACCTTGGAGCTCGCCGCGAAGCAATCTTTAAAATCAAGTAGCAGCGACGACAGAAGGTTCTTCTGATGAGGTGACAACTCCAGGTTGATTTTAACCTTCTGAAGGGCGTTACTTGGTACGGCATCGTCGTGAAGATTCACCTGTACGGGGCACAGATTGGGCAACCTATCCACGTCGTCGAGGAAGGCGACGGCCGTTCCCTTGGCGAGGTGCTGAATTTCGTTCGTGAAATTCGTCAGAAAAACTGTCGCACAGCCGTCATTCAGTTCAACAAGACCGCGCGCGATAGCCACACCCTTCTCGAGCAACAGCGAAGGGTGACTGTCCGCAATATCTTCGTAGTCGTGAAACGAGTCGTTCCTCACTAACAGCAGCACACTGGACCGTGGTGGCAGCATTACGTCGTCTTCGACTATACGCAGAGCGTTGACTCCTGGGCCTTCTGTGTTACTGTGCGCCACGGCTTGCTTCGTCGAAAATGTGACTCGCGCCTCTTGTAGATCGATCACAGCACCGGTTGCCTTTAGAAAGTCGAGGCCCAGGATCAAATCTCTCGAACACTCGCTCACCATGACGAATTCACCCACGTAGACGAAACCGCGGATGCCGACTCGGGCTGTGCACTTTCCGGCCGGGCTAATGAAGTGACCTCCAGCCGTGAGAATGCTAGGGCCCAACCATGGTGTCAAAACTTTGCTTAATTCCTGGGCGAGGGTGTGGCTCATCACGGAATAGTCAGCCCTAGTATCAAGTAAAGCGATGGTGTCGGTTCCGTCAATCGTCACACGCAAATCAGAAGTAGCGCATCGGATGCTGCCGCTACCCTGCCCCGGTGAGGAATCAGCGTATCGGTATATCGGCGGCGGAGATCTTCAGTTTTCCCGACAGCAGCGGCCTTGCCTCCGGAGACCGCTGGAATTAGTTTTCCCGGCGGGGACTGGGTAGCCGGCGTAGCCGGCGTCTCGGCGAGGGCTTGGGGAACGGTAACGCAGCGGAGATGACGACCTAGGATCGTAGCGACCGTATGTCCCAGGCCTCTGACGGGCCGACAGATGAGCTTCAATTTCGAATGGTCGTTCGCTATTCCGGGGGCAAGGGTCGTCGGGCGCGAAACCACGCAGACCCACTCGGCGGTACGGGCAGGCCCTGTAAAGATGTCCCGCCTCACCACAGAGGTAGCAAAGGGGCCGCCGGTCCGGTGCACGCCACACTTTACACTTCCGTGGCCGCTGATAAGCTGGTCGAGCAGGCACACAGGAAAGACCAGATTGCTGCGCTGCGTGAGTCGCGGTATTCACGTCGTAGCCTGGCGTTGGGGCCCGGCAGAGGACAGATGCATAGGTTGGTCTGACCACAGTCTGTCTTGGGATCTCAGGCAGTTGTTGCTGCTGTGCTGCTAGGCGCACCTCGTCCCGTACGACTTCAGACAGCGATGTAACAGACGGCGCGCTGGGAGGCAGCTGGAGGGCTTGTAATTCCTCCCTGACGATCGACCTGATTAGGTCCCGTAAAACGGCCGCATCACTCCCTAGCGGCATCGAATAAACAGCGGGCCCAAGCGTGCTTACATCCCGATTGTATTGCCGGGCTCGTTGCAGGAGCATCGTCTCCATAGTAGTCGCTTCCGTGAGGAATTCGGCAACAGTACGCGGTGGACTGCGCACAAGACCGGCGAAAAGTTCCTGCTTGACCCCGCGCATGAGGTGGCGAAGCTTCGTCTCCTCCGCCATGGATGGGTCAGCACGCTTGAAGTGGCGCGTCATGTCCTCTACATATATGCGGACGCTTTCGTTAGTCCGCTGGTTACGGGAGCGAAGCGAAGCTTCAGCTTTCTCCCGGCGGTCTGCGTTGGGGAATGTAGCTATGAGGTGGACACAGGGGCGCAACAAAAACACACGGACATAGAAGTAGACAGGGACGAGCGCTTACTATCCTGTCTACTTCTATGTCCGTGTGTTTTTGTTGCGCCCCTGTGTCCACCTGAAAAGATATGAACCAACACGCCCAAATACAAGTACTTCGTAGCTATGAGATTTTGGCGAAATGTCTCCCAGGTGGACAGGTTGCTCTCGTGGTTCTCGTACCATGTCCTAGCGGAGTCCTCGAGCGAAAAATACACATTATGGAGCTTGCGGTCGTCGCTCCAACCGTTGTAGCGGGCGACCCGCTCGAAGGTGTCCAGCCAGTCTTCCGCATCTTCGTACACGTCGCCGTGAAAAGATAGCGGTGTTCGCGGCGTGTGGTAGAGGATGGGCGCCGGGAACCTACTGTCTGTGGCCATTTCCGGAGGGACCGTCGGTCGAGGCTGCGTCTTCCTCGTCGGGTTGTCAAGAGGCCCGAACTCAGGTGTCTCACCACGGAGGCGGCGGCTTGGGCGCTGATGGACCGGTGTGAGTGCCGTCTTTATCTCGTAGGCGTACGCAGGTCGGGAAGCGTACCCCGCACTGCTCCACCAGATGTGTAACAGTTGTTACACTGAAAAGGAACTGCAGCAGCTGAACGAGGGCACCAGAGAAACGGACCTACACTTCAGCGTCGTCTACTTCTAGAGGCTGCGATCTCTTTCTTCTTCTACTTCCAATCCTCGTGTCAATATGACACGCTGACAAAGCAATAGCACCACGAGCTGTTGACGCATTTAACAAGAGTGAGATCACTTCCAGTATGGCGAAGTCAGTTGCCTTTAGTCAGTGGGCGAATTTTGTACCGAACGTTATATTTTAACGCGACAGATTAAGGCTTCTGGTCTGCAGAAAATCCGGCTTTGTCGCCCATGGCGTTATGAGCGAAATATCCGCATGGGAGCAACCTAAGTAGACCACATAGGTCACGTGACGCTGTAGTGCCATCACAATCTACCTGTAGAATGTTGAGCAAACTGGCCACCCTAGCAGGTGGCAGTTAAATTAACGATTGGTCGATAGAGGTTGCTTGGAAAAGAGGAACCCTGGTCGCAAAAACCCAGAGGTGGCAGAACCTCTCATCGCAGGGCAGCGGCTCAACGCTTCACCACTGAACCACTGTGCCAGTAATGGCAAGAACACTTTCAGCGATCTCTCAATGCAGTCGAGAAGTACTACTTCCGCATATGTGTGCATTATCTGGTTTAAAGCTATCGCGTCACTCTTAAGGCGGAGCTTGAGTGAGCTCTGCAGCTTTTCCCGATGAGGCTTTAAATGCTCTCGCATTAAAATGGCGTTGTAAAATGCACAGCACAATCTTTCACTTAGCCTGGACCCTCAGTTTGGTGAGCATAAAGCCGAGCGGTAATCGCTCCCACGCTTGCCTGGCGCCTTACAGGAATGCGTGCTCTCGCTACTCTACTCAAGAATATTTGAACTTTCCAACGTGAGTACAAGTTTGCTGCATCTCTCACTAAAACAATGTACAAAGAGAGTTACACTAAGATCTTTTCATAAAATGAACACAAGTTTTGTCGGACAAATTTTTGAAAATTTGGAAAGTTGTAATACACTGTTGTGGAAAAATTGAAATTAATGGTCCTTTGTTCTGATATGCAGGAAAATCTTTATTTTAAATCGTTTCTATCGATCACATAGAGCAGCTAAGTCTGGCATTGCCGTTACGTCATTCCAGCTTCTGGCAATATTCAACAACCATTCTGTGAAAAGTCCCTGCTGCTAGGAAACGGAGATTCTGGAAGGACAAATAGCAAATACATGCAAGGAACATGGCGCAGCATCGATCTAGTCACGAGGCGTTTCTTGGAAGAGGTGACGTTGGCCGGAATTCAGGAAATGAACGGCTGCTTAGTGGATCGGTTATAGTAAAGGATACTGCCTGCGAACACTGCACTACCAGTTAACTCGAACATCACGAAGAACCCGTTCATGCTCTGTGATTATAGAGGAGCACGCCATATCAGCCCGGACCTTTCGGATGGCCCCTCCCATGCATTATATTTCTTTTTTTTCAGCGTATTGGGCGATATACAAGTATCAGTGATTTTGAGGAAAAGATTAGATATTTGAAAAAGAAAGCGTCGTGTAGTCGCTTGCCAGTGGCCTGCCCTGACAATAAAATGCTGCGCGAAAAAAAAACAGCCAGGAAAATTTGGCGGCCGTAATAGACGGGAGAGCCGTGATCCGCACTTTTAATTTTCAGAAATGTTTGAAGAATATAGCTAAAGAACAGATCTACTAACCTCCAATTTGCATTTAATTGCCGAGTTGTGATTCCTGCAACTGCATATTTTTTATAATATTTTGGCCCGAAGTCTTGGGGCAATCGAAATAGACTGCTGTGCAGGACCATAGCCGTATGGCCCAGATATTGTGTTTAGATTGATCAAAACTTTTGGATCGAATATTTATCGCATGACAGGAAGGATAGAACCCGCGTATCCCGTCTCGTACACATTAAGGTGAATCCAAACGTGCAAAACCGCCAAAGAACCCATACTGCTGAACCCAAATCGTCTACGAACCACGGGTTCGTGCTCTTCGCCTAACGTCAAGTGCATTGATTATGCGCTTTAGGGTAGTATAATCAACAGCTCCTCCACCCCAAAGTTTCGCAGCCAGTAATCGTTTTAGCTTGTAATTTTAGCTGGGGTGAAACGGCCTACGCAAGTACAAGACTTTGCAACTAGGATTCATTGCAGACACATAAGTGGCCTCTTTGAAAGGCGCGTAAAAAACTAAAGCGTTTCTTGGGGGCATTATTTTTACTGCGGCTCCAGGCAGTCACTGCAGGCGCCATATAAAAGATAATTATCGGATATCTAGGCTTTATAAAATTCTGTGAAAAACCATCGCCTGCGTCCGGCTCGTTACGACCAGCACCCCACACAAATGAGCCTGGAGGACTCGCCGCTCACGACGAATTCGTCGGCCAGCGAAACTGCGCCGTGAATTCTAGTCTGGTTCGAGCCGCGGGCATTGCCTAAGCGCCAACCACTGTTCTAGGAAACGTTTTATGTGTTTGGTTGTGAGGCCTGCCACAAAATCGACTTTCGGGATATGGTTTCTGATTTACTTTTTTGTTTCTTTCGCTTCGAAATTAGCGCAGAGCTTCCTGTTTCTTATTGCGTGTTGCAAAAAACAAGAGCCACCAATTCGCTTCGTTCGCTTTGGGCATCCGTGCTTAGAATGACAATGATACTGTAGTATCCTGTTGCCGGTCGTTTTCAAATATGCACGGCGATCTCTGCTTAAAGCTCTTGAATAATTCAGTCGTGAGGGCTGTGGCCAAAACCATCTTGCCCGTTCCAGGCAAACTACCTGCAATAAGCCCCTTGTCTTAAGATAACTGTGCTACTAGTCTGAAAGTACACCACCAGCTCAACTCCAGAATGGGCATTTGAGAAAATTATGAGCCCATTCCCGCTGTCTGTTCTTTCTCAGACTCAACGTGTTTTCAAGGGAGAACAAGGATTGTTCTAAAAACACGCACACGCGACGTAGCGTCTCATAGCGCCATTTCGCGCTGACTTTGTTGTCACAGCGTTCTCGAAAATGCTTATTCTCTTATAAGAGCTGTTCTCGTCCGACCTGGTTCAATTTTTGCTACCTAGCTTATCGAAGCACAGATGCCAGCAATCACGGAGCGTGTTGTTGCCTAAGAGGAGGGTTGAGAAGAATAAACTTTTCTTATACAGTTCCAAGTGAATGGCTACAATATGCGGACCCTCGTTGCTCACTGGCGTGCCGTCGCAAGTCGGTACTAAGGACGAAGGTTGCATCGAAAGTAATGCAGAAGTTATTCCAACTTCTTATGAGCTGAATTCTGCAGCTAAAATGGATTTGGCCGGCATGAATTCATCTGCATCTACTTGATGACGTTTCGTGTCAGTGATCGCAGTTGACGTTCTCATATCACATGGTGTTTTTCAACTCCGGTAATCTTTGCTCAAGCTCCTCAGTCCGTCTAAGCTCATTGCTCTTGTCAGTGGCGTCATTGTCGTCAACATTCAGTAGCCCTTTTTGATGCCGGAGACTGTAGGAAATTGTATGACAGTCTGCTGCTGCTCCACGTAATCCACTAGCTACATGCAGTGGATAATATTCGTTTATTGGGTGCCAATAATTTACAAGTTATCTGCCAAAAAACGACTGGTTATTATGGAAGACTTCCTCTTACAAATACGCAGAATTTCAGTGATGTATACCAAGTACTAGAAACTTTTCGTGAACGCTTGCATTACTTTCGTCACAATCCTCGTACATGACGCGAAGAAACGAAGTTTTTACTTTTTCACAGCATGTTAGCAGCAGTGTGAAGAAGTAGATTTCATGAATTCTTAGGAGCTGGGTTTGCTTGGCTGCATAAACGAAACAGCGACCGCCTTAGCGCTTATCCACAATCAAGATGCACGGCCGCGGGAGAGAAACTGGCGAAGCGGTGTTAAATACTGTAGCCGTAGCCACTTAGCCGTAGACAAGCTCCGAGAATAGTTTCGAGCTCAGGTTTTCTGGGAAAAACCTAGCGCCATCTCTTGGCCGCCAGTACCGAATGAGACTTATATCAAAGCAGTCATTTTCGCTCGCAACTATGGTAAACTGTGGAGGACAGTGGGACGTTCTGCAAACAAATTTCTAGTGATTGCCTATTCTTACAACGTGCAGAAAGGTTTGGCCCGTAAAAAACTTTTTACCGTCACCACGACTATTTCTCTCTGCCAAGGTCAGTTATGGGTACTTGTCATTCTATATATCTCGAGTAATTAATTACTGTGGTAAGTGTCGAGCAGCACCTGCAGCCAGCCTGGCAAGCTCAGAGCCTGCCAAGATTTAACTTCGTTGGGCGAGATGAGATTTTTGTTCTGATCTTTCGTTCTCATTGCTAGGCTTTGCGTGCAACGTTCATTACTGTTAATACTTGAAATCTCTATTATTCCTCAATTTTGGTGAAGAGCGCTCGTGCCGCGAAGAATAAAGGGTTTTGGCAGAATAACGCATTAAATGGTCGCATTTACGGCTCTTACGGGCACTGCCTGCTGCCTCTGGGCCCGAACAAGACCCACGAAGGAGTTCTCCAGCTTGCGCTCGAAGTCGTGCACGTTCTGGGCGTGTTTGCGTACGTCCGTGTCGGGTTTGAGGAGGCCTAGTGCTCGAGCCACGACTCTTGTGTAGTCCCCGTCGGAGGGCTGCTCCGAGGACAAGTAGTACCTGCAAAGCGAAGAAGAGTGTGGTTCAAGCAGCTCTGAGTGGTATGAGCCCAAACTTTGTGTATCCGAGTGCAGTTAGTACTGATTTACATACGAGCTACACGATTTCCAGTGATTTCGAAACTATAAGTGTTCGTAGAACATCCTTTTTTAGATGCCTCCAAAACCTGCCTTGCATGCTGTAGTTTCATGCTCTTTCTTTTTATCATCAGAAGTGAACAGCTGGTGAAGCGGAATGTTTTAATAAGAGCAAACAAGCAGGGATGAAGTGTTGCAAGCTGTATGTCCATACCACGGTATGCTCTCAGTGTCAATATTTTATGGCTGTGTTGTATTAGAGAGCTTTAACTTTTTGGGAGCAACATTTTTTTCTAAAATACACAAAGCCCGTACCGGGTTTCGCGGACGACGCTTAAAACAATTGCCGGCCGTTATAATATATGTAAATCATAGGGATATTTACTTCATGAGTGTTCTTTAAAAACTACTAGCATCGTCTTGTTAATGAGGCGCACGAATCGAATTCGACCCAAATATATGAATTCTCTCAAAATGAGCACCACGTAAAATTCACACATCATTGGTCTTGCAATAACGTTACAGGTCACGTCGCCGGTTCAACGAGATGGAAAGGGTGCAGAAGAGAAAATCACACACGACAGAACAGAACACTGCTTCTCCTTCAAAAATATTTGTGCGTACATGTTCGGGGCGCAATTATTATAATGTAGGGGTCATGAAAATTGCTAAAGCAGTGAGTGGTCGGCTTCTTCAATGTCTTTGGGTATTCATTTAAACTCTGAACTAGTGTTAAGTTACTCTCTGCCTAAGCAGTGTAAATTGTGTGTGTTGCAAGTGAATTCAGAGCAAGCTTATCCATAATTTGGAGTAGGATTGAGTGAGAGCAACAAGGACATGAAAGCAACAAAGGACGAGCAAAGGGAAATCAAAGGCTTTTGCCCAGCAATCTCTAGATTTGAGGCAGCGGCTTGATATTGAAGTAATCTGAAATAAGATCATTTGTGGGCTAAAAACTGATCTCAGAAAAAAAAACAGGCAGCATCTCGCTCACCTTAAACCAGCAGTATTGTAGAGATTACTCAGCATTTAGCAACTTTGCCTGTTTTCGTAGCACAACAACCGACGTGTCACTGACGCAATTATTGCTTCCCAACTTAAAAATTATTGACGCCTCAAGAAGCCTCCTTGCTAGCTGCGCTGTAGAGCGGCCAGCAACCTCAGTTTTTTCGAAACGTGGATGACAACGGCAGCGTCGACAGTCATTAGGGAGGTTGTTATTGTGGTTTATTTAAAAGAGACATCTATTGAGAGAACAACCGGTCTCACAATATGGACACGACCACGCCTCAGAGGGACTTAGTAGGAAGCTCCAACTTTTTTTTAACGACCTTGGTGACCTGCTTCGTAGCGCATGCCGTTTCCTTATGGCCTCGGCTCGAAAGTGCCCAAAACCTTGAATGTTTCCAAGGTGCCGTGAAAACGACGTCCACATCAAACTTAGTTACTATTCTTTTCAAATTATCAGATACGCGGTGGGTCTAAGGCACCACTTCTTATTTCTTCCTCTGTTCGTCTTCCATGCCACTGCTAAAAGCAGGTTTCCTATTTCTTATTCCCGTAACTGCTTACACAAGCTTTCGGCGATGGCAGTGAGGATAAAATCAGGATAGCCAGCATTCTTCAGGCGTTCCACATAATATCTAATTCAATTTTTTGAAAACGCTACTTTAAAAGCGTTGGTGTGGACGGCAAATAAGCTATACCACGCCTAAAAGTTTTGAATGTGAGAGATGACATAATAAAAAAGGTTTTCTTTTTTCAAAAAAGTTGTGTTTTCCCAAAGCGAAATCCAGTTCTCGATTTCAGATTGAACGCCTCAAGTATTATAGCTATCCTTATAATGAGGGAATCGATTAACGCTGCGGCGTCATACATTTTACTCATTTCGCAGTGAGGTCCTTTTTTCTCAAATAACGCGTAGTTAGTATGTGTCCCCAGAAGCACCACCATCAACCGATTACTCTGCCCAAGAATCAATTTCGTCGTCTCAAATGTTGCAGGTATAAATGGTCATCTTTTAAGATAGATCGTCTGACAACATGACCAAACAATAGGGAAGCCGTGGAGAACTTATGCCTGATGCCGTCAGTGTCCGAACGCTACAATTTTGCACAGTTGGGCCACATTAACAACACTCGGAAATGCCTATATGATGAACACTAATCGTCTTGTTAAGTTCGTTTTACTGTTAGTCCACGTAATTGCGCACATCGACGAAGAGGGTCACCTCACCGCCACCAAGAGGCATTGTTGTGCTCATTAACACAACTACATGTCACCTCTTCGACCAGACTCTTCGGCCTCCTAACCTTCGCACCGACTGGGTGGTTGCATTAATCGACAGACATCGCTAAATACTGTCGTGGGGCCCCACAACAGTCTCACCTTTTAAGCAGTGTGGATGCCGGAGTGATGTGCACCCTCGGGGTGTTGGGCGCCAGGGTGATGCGGACGAAGGGGAACATGCGTAGCTCCCTGTCTAGTGATCCTAAGAGGCTGGTTAGGTTTTCGTCATGGTTGGTGTCGAGAAGGCGGTAGTCACGCATGGCATCCTGTAGGCTGTCCCGCTCGTTCTTACCCTTGTACTCGATGATGCAGTCCATGTACAGGTTCGAAACCTATTCGAACGCCAGAGAACAACATGCTCCATATCTGTCTGATGTTGGGGGTGTTTGTATCATTTATAGCTGTCGGCTTATGAATCGTTAATTGCTTTTTTCATAGAAGGATGTTGGCAAGTACTACACCAGGGAGGCCAAATCCTGCTCTGGTGAGGGAGTGCGTTGTCGGTTTTGGTGATGCGATTCCATCTACACGCGGAGTTTTTTTTTTTAAGACGGTGAAGATTTGCACGGCACCGGGATTCAAACTCGGTCCTCTTGTACGCGAGGCGGATGTTCTACCTCTACGTCATCGTTGCATATGCATCCCTCCAGTGCGGCTTAGCATCATCATTATCGATACACATATGCCTTGTGCAAAAGAATCTCTTCCAATGGCCTCAAATAGAGCCGTTCTTGCGCCAATGGTGGCCATCTGAATACTACAAACTCTATAATCGTATGAGCCTACTAGACTTCAAGTCCCCTGCTCCGCGTTCCTGTGCCCCACGAATACGTTCCTTTACTGTAAAGCAGCATTGCTTACTTCGGTCCCGTTTAAGAGGGCTTCAAATCAATGCGGATGTGAAACCGGAGTGCAACGCCACAAATCACGGTGACATAACCACATAAGAGTATTAGTGTAAAACCGCTCTATTTCCATGCACGCAAAAGATTTCAATTAGCGGCCTTTCGGCGGCAAGGTTTCTTAATTTCAGCCCGCAGTGTTCCTTTTATATCCACAGAACTTTTGTTAGTATTACATTGGAGCTTAAATTTACGATATGAACCTCGTTCAGAGAGGTATTATTCTCTATATTATGCAGCAGTGTACCACCAATATGCGCATTCTTGGTCACGGAAGCCTACTTTCTCTAACGGCCACGGCATATGTAAACTCGCCTATTTGCTAGTAGTCGACATCTGGCAGTGCGGACGCTTAGATATGCGCATATTTATCGTGGATGGTTCGCGTCGTTCTACCTCGATTACTAATGGAAGGAAACCCACTGAGCCGGTAGGCTAACGATCAGTCTTCGAAACGAGCAGTGATGCGAATGCGAAGCCAGTATCACCTGATGATAAAGAAACACTCAAGCTTGTGCTAGATGTTTCACCCAAACACGGTAATTTTGTAGAATTGCAATCACCTTAACGGTGATTAATCACTGAAAACTGGTAAGTCTTTTTAATCACATTTAGCTTGAGCCATGAGTTACAACTCCGGAATAGCCCAGTCATTTCAGAACAATTCTTTTCTTCAAAGAGTACAATATTTCAAGTCTCGCCTGCTGCAGTTCTACAAATGTCATCTGAAATTTCGTACTTTCCAAATCTTGCTTCTAACGGTAGTACATTCGCTGCAGTTAGCAGGCTGTTGATGATGACTGAAGTGAGAGAGAAGGAAAAAGTAGAGCAAAAGGGTTTGAGGGCGAGTGTGTTGAAAAGGCGTGACAACGCTTACAAGCTAAGTATCCGCAAAGGAATAGAATTACTTTCACTATTATTTTTAGAATACACCAGGGTCGCTGTGAAAATGACTTTCACAAGCACATAGGTGAACGGGCGACTATGTGAGGAGTAAAAACTTTCTTCATTAACGCTGCATGATGCAAAAGACTGCTCCTTAATTCCGTGCATAAAAATTACAAAGTATTCCGTGCATAAAAATTACAAAGTATCTCAGGCCCTATGTGATACTAGTGCATTTTAAAGAGCCCCATGTGGTCGAAAGTCAACAGCAGCCTTCCACTACGGGGTATCCAAAAGCCAATCAACGCCTTGACGACATGAAATCCCGCACCACATATTATACTTCACCCAAAACGATGGTATGCAGAATCTAATGAAGCAGACAATTTCAGCGCGATGGCGTAATGTCCCGTACGGCAGAAACGCAAGCGTCGTTAGCCGTGAGTAAAATATCTCGATTCAACAGAGTAATTTATAAATTGAGCTGAAAAGAAAACCTGGTTAATTAAAGCGAAAATCATAGCCAGGACCTTCACATTGCGCCAAAGGTACGGTACCGTTAGCCGCCGAAAGCTCGTTGTTTGAACATGAATAAATGTATATCTAGTAAGCGCGTTCTGGTCTATGGTAGAGTGAACTGCCTTTGAAGAATGACCTGATGTGTACATGAGTAATTATGATTATGCTTATTACAAATGATATCGCTGTGTGAGTATTGTGTAGCAATGTGAACGGGACCCAGGACCCAGGTATCGCGTTTTACTCTTTAAGGGAAAGCTTTAGCGTGCCTAAATTTTTTTTCATACTTGTTTGAGCTACTAAGGATAATGATATGTAAACATGTCGTGGGTAATATGCTAGTTGCGTCCGCTTTTGAAGACCTTAATTATGCGTCGGGTTCGTTAAGGATACCGCTGTCACCCTTTTGACTCGGATGGTGAGTGGCTGCGCTTCAGTCTTTTGTGAAAGTTTATTTCAGCTGAAATTTTGCGCAACATTTGAATGGCCGCAAGCACATGCAATACTTGCAAACTGGTGTTAGTTCACACCATGAGTCAGAGAAAGTTCCGAACAGAACCAGTTGAGGACAAAGAATCGAGAGCTAATTACCTAAGCAGAACTGCCGCACGTAGGTTCCGCTAGCGTTGTTGCCGATTTGCACCGCCTGCCTTCGTCACGCGGCATCCTAACGGGCAACGTACCTGTTGTAGGAAGCGCTCCTTGATCTTGTCCTCGAGCTGCAGTCTACTGGTGTGGTTGAAGTAGTGGTGCAGGTTGGCCACCGTGGTGGCCACAGCAAGGTGGCGGTATGACCGCGTGCCAAACGGATACTCGTTCCCGCCCCATTTGTGGCCGCACGCGTGGCCGTACAGGTCTACGCAAGGGTCCACAGGGTTCTGCTCACGATTTTGTAGGTACAGGGCCACCCAGCGGCAGTCTGGGTGTCTACACAAGGTCGGCTCTGTGGTCGTCTGTGGGGAAACAAAATTACTCGATACCTGATAACGTAAGAATGACAGAACCCGCCAATCAAGTTATGGCGTTTGCATTTGTACCAGGCTTGCTTGGCCTGTGAAACTCCAGGCATCAAACATGCTCTGTTTTTGTTTTTATATTATGTGCTTATCGCCTTTTTACCTCAGACATATTGTCTTATCACTTCCAGCTGTGCAGTGCGGCGTTAGCTGTTGGTCATATGCTGGCGGAGGCTGCTAGATCGCTCTGGAAGAACTACAAATAGTGCAAGAAAACTGCTAGCATCGTTGGGTGCGGTTGCATCGTTAATAGATTATGTGAAAAGATACTGATCTTCTAAGAGAACGAGGCCAAGGGTGGCCGTCATTCTGCTTCCACCGATTTTCATTTCTTCTCACTGTAGCTAAGGAAGAAGTTGACTTGCCTCTTGATTTGAGAAACACATGGGTCTTCCTAGTTTCCAACTGCCTTCCGTCCTCAGCTTTAAATGTCAACCATGAATGCGCTATTCTTAATGCGCCTAGCGCCAACTCAATGTGTAACCGGTTCATAGATGTACGCTCGGTTCACAAATGTATGCTAGTTAATCGCTGTGGCTTAGTCTGAATGGTGAATAGCTACACTGGTTATCGAGCTTGATATGATCCAGAGAGTGACTGTACTAACCCCCCTTATATCCCTTATATTCTTTTTATGTACCCTCAGTCGTGATACGCTCAGTTTAGGCAACTGCGCAATATAGTTTTTATTTCATGAATTTTCGCTTTTGAAGTCGATGATAGTGACATCTAGCCGACTTGAAATGAAGAGAATCAGAGGTAGAGTTCTTCGAAGAAAAAACTGCGGAGACGCACAGAAGATGCCGCAAGCTGTAGGGGGGCTTTATTGTTTTTTTAATCCGGGCTACAGAGGCCACAAATAGATGTCAGCCGTATATAGAAAGAGCAGTATGCTGTGCGATGTCAGCGCTCATTAGCGAATGCGAGGTGCATGAACATAAATCGGCCACCTCTATTGATGCGGCTTTTGCAGCCTCTTTTTTACACTCACTCCTTCTGCTTTCATGCTTTCTACCGATTCTGGCACCATTACTAAGCCTTTTCTTTCGTCTAAGGCCACCTTCACTCGCCTTTCCGCAAAGTGATGGTGCCGACATCTGTTCCGCTCGATTTCCTGTACGGTGCAGAGCCCGTGGCTTAGGACCAGATGAGCGAATTGGCAAAAACACCAGTATTGCAGGGAAGCAATTCAGAGCTGTTCGCTACATTGTATTTTTTTTTTCAGTTGCAAAGAACTCTGAAGATCTTCTGTATCAATTCTTAACTACAGAAAATAATCGTTCGGACATTCCCGGAAATTATTTTATGCGACTTTCATGCGCTACGCGGCAGCGTACTCAGAATCAGTTGTAGTTTCAGTCTTATTCCATTCAAGTTAAGCATCCTGAAAATTACGACTTCGATGTTATTATTGTTTTTTCTTGACTCACTGCGACCGTGCTACATTTCCTAATGACCTTGCGAGTTTTTCCGCCTTGGTGCAAACAACTTATCCAGGCAACATACGCGCCACAGTTAGGCCCAGATACCTCATTGAGCGTGCCGGGGCGTGGTCCCAACACGTCGTTGAAGTGGGCTAGGTTTTGAAGAAGTCCTTCGGATGTACTCTGGCTGTTGATCTGCTTGAGTCGGTAGGGTACTCGGCGCCGTGGGTCTGTAGCCTGGTTCCGCACATTGTTTAGGTGTTTAGAGGCAGTTACCAGGGCGGCAAGCATCAGGACGAAAGTCACCTAAGTCGAGAAAAACGGAACGTGCTTGTTCATTTGTTCAAATTGGCCAGGTTCTAGTAAATATAACAACTGCTCATTCTGAGAATGCCTCTTTTTGTGCAAAGCCGTCCGCTTTCCGCTTCGTCAACCTGTGTTGTATTCACCGCGTCATGTGGCCTATACTGCAATGAGGGCACTAATACAGGTGCCCTAATTGTAAGAAACTCTTTGATTGCGTTCACTGCACGCAAAAAATTTCCAGAAGTAAGATACACAGGCATCAGCAGCCATTACAGTATGCGGCAGCGTCGACTTACAAAGCTGCCATTTTGCGGTAAAAAAAAAAAAATTCCACACATTCGCGTTTTTAGCTGTGACACGTAGAAAGAATTATATTTAAAAAGTGAGGAGCGGTAGCACTGTACGCAATAGTGCAATCTTTGCATTTTTCATGTCTTCAAGAAGTAACACCAATAAATTTTCTAGGTTTCGATAGCACTCTTGCGAAACCTATCCAGAATAAGACGAGAGTGTTCTCTTAGGCCCAGTTTGTGTTCAATTGCCTCTTCCCTAAAGGTTTCCTCGCATATCTGCGCCATTGGGAGGCTGTGCTCTCTAGTCAACCCAGTGCCACGCTGGGTAAATATAAGTGGCATATGTAGCTTTCCCAAAAGGTCAAATAGAAGTTTATTCACCAGCAAGAAAATGTTTAAAGACTATTTTTATATATAATTGACATGAACCTCGTACCATTGCACACTACCGTAACCAGAATTCGAGTCACATCATTTCTTTCAAAACCAACTTTCAACTAATTCTCTATTATTTCCGGCACCTTACCTGCTTGGCCATTTGCTAAAGCTTACTGTTGCCTCGTTTCTCACTCTGAAACTGTCCGACTGCAGGTCAGTGACCTTCCCTTCGTTTCTACTTTTAGACCTTGCTCCTATTACGCGTAAATCTGACCAAATGGGCGCATTTAATAAATTTCCTCCCGTGTATAATTTTGCGCGCCTGCAGCCATCTCTCTGAAAGGGAACTACTTTCTTAGCGAGGACGAAAGACTGAATTCAGTTGATAGCTTACGGAATACTTTTCCTAATGGGACTACCGTGAAGTGGACAATGACGCGCAAAATGTGGCGCTTGCTCTTGACTGGTCGGGCATTTGAATGCTTCTTTCTTCTATTGAGTTCCCGCGAATTCCCGACTATTGCGAGTTTTCAACATAGATAAGTTTAAAGAGCCGTTTCATAACTGTCAGCTGGGCGCGCGTGTTTTCTGCATCGTACTTTTACTCTCATCTAGAGCAGTGACCTCAACTTCCTCCGGACTGCGAATGAAGCAGTGCCACATACCGTGTGTTTCACATCAGATGTTATGCCATTTTTTAAATTAGGCTTTTCGAGGTAGAAGCTGCGCAGAGCAAGTGGTGTAGCGCATAAATATACAGCTAAGACCTTCTACTGGGTGGTTAACATTTTTAAGTACACTGTAAGAAATGTGCAGGATTACAATATTTTCCGGAAAGTTTCGGTTGTCATGGAGACAATTTTTGTTAACGATCCCATAGAGCAACCCGTTCACGAAAAAGAAAACCAATTTCTGTTCTTGGAACAGCCACACCGGAAATTCCAGTAGCTTTACCCTCCGCTATAGGAAAACTCCTTTTTTAAAATGCATGAGACTCACCTTGAATCATTTTGTATATTTCAAAGGTCAAACAGTGTATAAAGGTAATTTTTTTCAGTGACGATTACATACTATGCGCTCTGCGTGGCGTTGTTTTGCTGGAGTCCTGGACTGTGCAAGATGGTCGACCTCGTACTGAATGTGGCTCCCCTGCTCGCTTAACTCATATGATTATTTCCACAGTAAGGTAAGCTGTGCACATTCCTCATGCTTGGTACATATAACATCTCATACTTCCCTTTAGGACTCAGTTATTCCCTGTAGGTGCTGCTATACTGTAAGATCGGCCGATCCTGGCTTATTGAATACTGCATAGCGCTTAATGCATGCTTGCACGCGTCCATGGCGGTCGTCTTGGTTGTTACTTTGAATCAGATAATACACGGGGTGTGCACGAATGCACTCTATGACTTAGAAAGGCCCCAACCTTCACCACATGCGCTGAGAGGGGTCGAAGTCTGTACGCGCTCTGGTAAAAGGAATGGGCATCAGTACAATAAAACACGGTTTTTAGGGCAGGTGCTCTAAAAACATAAAGCAGCTAGAGGCCTGCGGCCGACCAGCGTTTGCGCGCATTCGCAAGTATCACTCACATTGCCGCACCAACACGCCCGCTGTCGAGTGCACAAAAATCGAGCTAACAATGAACCTCGAATACTGTGATTAACGAGATTGCCTTTCAATCCAGCTTGTCGCTTGTAGGTTTATTAATTGTTTTCCGTTTGAGAACGAATGTTAGTACCTCAGACAACAGCTATAAAGGATCTCTACATGTTCATGTCAATAGTATTGGAATCATGCTTTATTTACAGAGCCACCCAGGATTAATGGCGACTTTGCGACTTCTTTTTATTCTGTGCAATTATGCAATGTGTAAAATCCTAGATAAAGACCAAATGCAGGATGAAAACTATTCTCCACGCAAGTACTGCTGACACTTCCAGATTTTGCGCCGTCTGCGTTAGGCATTTTACTAATACATTCGTTGTTCATTATCTGGCTGAAATCGCTAAAATGTTTTTGTATGCTAATCATAAACACCTACTTTCCTTTCAGGACAACTACAGAAGTTTGGATCTGTCGAAGCGACGCCAAGGAAGAGCCTACAGGAACCAGCACTTCCTAGCACCAAGTGTTCGTAAGCTAATAATGTCGCTCCAGAACTTCATAGTTCCAAAGTATCCGTAGCTGTATTTTTTAATAAACGTTTTACACTGAACATTTTACACATTTAAGTAACAATAAAAAGTTTTGGCACAAAATATTACATGACCGAAAGCAGAGAAAAACAAGAGAAAAAAACTAAGTTCACACAACTTTCGTACATGAAACAGAAAATATGCAATAAAAAGCAAAATACAAAACCATACAAAACGTTACAGAAGAGTTCTGGCAGGCAGGGTTCATTAAAACTTCGTTGATTTTTTACCGAACATCTTTTTACTTTACGTTACAAGCCAGTTTCCTTACTGAGAGGCGTGTAGCCCACCAAAGGTCATATCTACATCAGTGTTCAGAATTTCGAGAACGCAGTTACTCTCGCCCATCTGGCCGAAATAACCCACTTTCGAGAAACGTGCAGGCAAAGCAACCCCTCCAGTGCGCGTAACTGGTCGGAATAACTTAATTTGCAGGGCCACAGCGCCGAAGGTAGCGGCGTTTTAGAAATGGTAAAACTAATATGAATAATATATACTGTGGGCTACAAGCCATGCAATAAATAAAGGCCATCTGTAATAATTAAAATATTACTTAACAATCCTACTAGTTAGCACAGCTTAGTTCAATCCTGATGCGCTGCACCGCTGGCGACGGTGTCCTGAAAGAAGCGCTCTTCTAACTGAAAATGCTAAATTAAATAGAATTGCTGAATATCTTAGGTGAGATACCCTGTGTATTGCATTCATTCCACTGGCTTCTAAGCAGGCGACTTTTTATTTTAAAGAATGTTGTAAATTGGCCACCTAGTGCAAACGTATATAGTCCTTGTTACATGCCACTACTGAGGCTACAGCTTTGCTATGTAGGGGTAATGCCTCAAAACTGAATATGGGCTACAAAACACACCAGAGGGGAGGGCTCGGGATTAATTCTGATCGCCTGGTGCTCGGTAAGCGTGCAATAGCATTGTGATACCCACGAGTGTTCTTGCATTTCGCTGCCACGGAGGTTGTTAATTCTGGGTTCCTGACCTCAGCAGCCATGTCCTATAACAACTAAGCTACACTAAGCATGCACAGCTTAGACTTGTAAAGGTGTTACTACTACTACAGCTTCTGCTCACATTCGGTAAGTTCTCATGCACAAACTAAACAAGAGACACCACCAAACCGCATAATACCCCTCAGGAGCATGAAACTCGACACGTCAACATCTGCCCGAGGTATTAGCGTTGCAGAAGTTTACGCGCGCTGTTAGCATATTTCAGGCCAAATATCATTAAAAATTAAACGTGCCTACTCAGTACAAACGGCTTCGTACTGAAAATTCGCTAATAAAAAAACATATTACCAAAGAGTTAAACAAGCGACCAAAAAATAGCTCCCTATACGCTTGCAGAGCTTCAGCAATACAAGCGTGAAAAACAATTTCGCAATACGAGCAAGATTAAAAACGCACGTACTCCGAAATGCATTGGTGAAGCTCATATGCGAACCAACGTGTCGCATATTGAGGGCAATGCGAGGGAAGTTTTTCGTTCACTTCAAGAAGGTGCGGTCATTCACTCGTGTGAGCTTATGGTGGATAATACAAGACCACCGCCGCATGGTAATAAGGGCACTTTTTGATTTCTTAGAGGAAACTGTTCTCCTAAAGCCGTGTCAATCGTGTTCCGGCTTCTAAAGTTTAATTTGCGAATGCGCCCACGGGCTGGTCAATTAGCGACATCATAATTCTAAAGCTAAACGCGCCAGCTCATTAAGGCAACCCGCAGCCAAGCACGCTGACGCAACAAAAGCAGTGCGTGCCTCCGCAGTAAACGTGAGCATTTAGGGCAATAATCAGGAGGCCTGCGTCCTCCCTATCTCGTAGTTGGCGACTAAGAGGACGAAACTAACATGTAGATCGCTAGCCGTGAAGCATAGAAGGCACACTCACGGCAGCGGAAATAAGGAAGTACTTCCTGTTGCCAAACGCTTCACTCAGCTGGCGCAGGATGGAGTCCTCGTTCATGTCCGGCATGCTGGCCCTGGAATGTGCGCCCCCGGAGGTCAGCGCGCTGACACTCCGGGGCGTGTGCAGAAGCGCTCTCGTCTTGGCGGCTGGCGGAGCGGTCGGCTCCCGAGGCAAGCGCGGGGCTCACCCGGTCACCATCACCTCGATCGGGCACACGGCTCTCCGACGGGAGCCGCCTCTTCCTCAACCTTCTCTTCTACCACCGCCCACGGCACCAGGGAAGAGAAGGCAATCAGCTGACTTTTTTTTTCTAGGTACCGGTAGTTCGTTAACTCGCATAAATTGCAAGTTTCAAAATCTGACAGCCATTTGGGACAAGAATTGAGGGGGAGGTGAATTTAAAGTCGCCTATGGGCTGTGAAAAAATTGCGTTACGTGCAGCACATCTCTCAGTAACTCAAATTTATGTTTTCACCAGTATAATTTTCAGTATCTCAGCAGAAATCAATCCCGATGCGCAATGATAACGTGGTCAGACGAGAAAAACACAACAGAAAAGAAGTTAAGAGAGGAACCGTGAAGTTTGCACTTCAGAGAAAGATTTACCTGGAGGTCCCTCTCTCCAGGTTAGGGCTCCCATTATCTCTGCCTTGTTATTATCGCTCGGTGCGAGCGTCAAAGGATTTGCATTGGGTTCAATTAATGGGATTCTCGGCGATTACATAATTGCAACTGGTAGGTTGATATAATAATTCTTTCAAAATTCTGCGAGCTCCTTTTTTTTCCCCAAATGCTGTCTGTTAGTTTACTTTCAATATTCTTCTTTCGTTTTCATTGAAACATTTTTTCATTATTGACGCTTGGTGCTAAAGTTTCGTCGTAATCGCTTATGGAAATTTCCTTGTTTTTGCCCCTGCACCTTGGGCGATTCCCCCCCCCCCCCCCCCCGTTGGTATGTGCCATGTTTTAAGAGGAAGAAGAAGGAGGAGAAGAATAAGAAAATCCGTGTACGACCTGTATCGCATGTAACGTGTATCAAGTATGTGCACAAGAACAACAACAACAATGTGTAATTTGTATCATGTACCATGGAAATTTCCTTGTTTATGCCCCTACACCATGGCCGATCCCCCCACGTGGGTATGTGCCATGTTTTAAGATGAAAAAGAAGAAGGAGGAGAAGACGAAGAAGAACTGACGTGTTCTTGCTGGTGCTTGGCTTCGAGCTCAACTGTGGTTCCCTGGTGGTGCCTACGTGGTCATCTCTGGTGAGGCCGTTCTCTGTGGGGGATTTGGCCAGGTCTCAGGTTAGGTCTGTAGGCCAGGTTAATGTGCATTTGAGGGTGCGTTTGGCTTAGGTATGTCGCTGACCTCCCCGGGTGGAGGGACGGCAACCTGGTTTGCCAGCTTGCCCACCCAAAGCTTGCCGCTAGACAATTTTCGTAAAAATGGAATTGACATCATCCCTGTGGCTTTCGTGCCGATCGGTGAGGGAACGATCAAGATGAAAAGCCCCAAGGTCCTTCAGCAGGAGCTAAGATCTCTCACTACCCACTACCTCCAGATCTCTGAGGTGCGACCGTTCGGCCGGAGAGGCATTGTTTGCAGGTCCGCTGACATTGATTGTGTCACAGACCTGCTCCAGTGCAAAATATTTCAGTCCTTAGCGGTTAAAGCCTTCATCCCGGAACAGCTCGCATGTTCCAAAGGTATTGTTCGTGGCGTGGACCCAGCATCTTCCCCGCAGGATATACTGAAGGAGTTTCAGGATGCAGGTGTGGGGGTTCTTTCTGTCTACCGGTGCAGTAGAGAATTCAATGGTGTGCGTGTTGCGACAGAGTCAGTTATCACTACGTTTGCTGGTTCCTCCTGTCCTTCTGAACTCAAGGTTTGGCCGATAGTGTATCGTGTGGACCCTCTGCAGCCCCGTCCTCTTCAGTGCAACAACTGTTGGCGTTTCGGTCACAGTGGTAAAGCGTGTAAGTCGGCGACCCGCTGCCGGGTTTGTGGAGAAGGGCATTCAGATGACAGCTGCGCCTCTGATCAGCCCCAGTGTTGCCTATGCAAGGGCAACCACTCAGCTGATGAAGTCAACTGCTCGAAACGAGCCGACGAACAAAGCCTGCTCGATATCATTCAAGCGAAACGATGTTCGAGAGCAGATGCTTATGCACTTCGGGATCGGAGGGGTAATACATATGCCAGCCGTACGCGAAGCTCTGTTGCTGATATACCGTCAAGTTTGACTACTTCAATAGTGTCCTCAGTAGAACAGGCTCTTTCTGTGGTGGTCGAGCGAATGCTGGGCAGTTTCACCGAGGCTCTATCTCAACTTGTTGCTGGCCAATCTCTGCCTACTGAATCACATGTTTCGGCGGCTACGCCGGCATCACTCCCGAGTGCTGCTAGTAAGAATCATTCCATGTCGCCTCCTACCGTGCCCCAAGTACCGCCTGCCAACAGCGCTCCTGACAGTGTAGCTCACGTAGATCCTTGTAGTATGGACGTTGAAATGCTCACCACTTCCCAGAAGCGTCGAGCTTCTTCCTCACCCTCGAAGTCAGCTGTTCCGCAAGTCAAAGCAAAGAAAGGACCCCCCAAATTAATTCCCCAGACTGATGTGCTGAAGGAGGCTGTTGATGCCTCTTTAACCAGTCGATAATCATGGCGGGTCTAAAAGTTATGCAGTGGAATTGTCGCTCCGTACTTTCTTCTTTACCGGATCTTGAATTACTTCTTCATAAACATAATCCAGATATTGTGATTTTACAAGAAACGTGGCTCTCACCACTTAAATCATTCACATTTAAAAAATTTCGTGTTTTCAGGGTAGATCGCGTTAATGGCAGGGGTGGTGGGTTAATAACTATGATCTCTACGAAAATATGTCACCGGGCATCCATCTCGCAGACAGTTATGCGCCCTGACTGTGAGTTGTTGGCGGTTGCAATCTCCCTTCCACAGTGCGCCAAAGTCACTATTGCTAACGTCTACTTCCCAATCGGTGTTCACAGGACAGACTGTTTGGACACCTTACTGAGCGGCGCAAACAGCACAGTCATCGCAGGAGATTTTAATTCGCACCACAGTGCCTGGGATAGTCGCTCTGACTCCTGCGGCCAGCTTCTGTGGTCCTGGATGTCAATGAATGCAGTGCGCTGCTGTAATTCCGGAGCAGTAACCTTTATGCGTGGAGGATCCCGTTCAATCATAGATTTAACATTAGCATCTCGTGGGGTTGGCGTATCTGCATGGTCAACTGAAGAATCAGGTACATCTAGTGACCACTTTCCAATAACCTTTTCTATTATATCCTCGCCTATCAGAAAAGGTGGTGCAACCATGAAATTTCTAAACCACATTATGTACAAAAAATTGATATCTGCCTCACTCCCCTCCATAGTTAGCTCAGGTCGAGCACAAAGAGCTCAGCGGACAATTACCTTTCTGCAAGATGCTGCTGAGAGTTCTGTATTCTCGGTGTGCACTACTGCTCCTGCCAGACAGCCGTCTCCTTGGTGGACGGAGGAGTGCGAGAAAGCTTATCGTCGTAGAAAAGCAGCCTGGAAAAGCCTTTCCTATAATCAGAGCCCAGCTAATTGGATAAATTATAAGTTCTTCTCTGCATGTTTCAAACGAACTGTTAAAAAGGCAAAGGAGGATTATAATCAAAATTTAAACACGTATCTCTCAAAACCCCAGAATAAGAAGGCTCTCTATAGATTCATGGCGCAGAATAACAGCTCTCCGGCCTCCAATCGCATAAGGTCAATGGTAATGTCTCCGCAGGAGGCTAAGCAAAACCTTGAACGCATCGCGCAGGGGCTGGCCTTACGTTTCCAGGTACAGAAAGCAGAACCTTTGCACACTCTCACCCCCAGCTCGGACTATCCTGAGGTCGACGTGGCGGAGCTCCTGCAAATTGTTTCCTCGATGCACTCTGCTCCTCCGGGATCTGACGGGATTACTGTGGGCATGTTAAAGATTTTAGCGCACGACTTTCCAACTCACCTTCTAGATATTGTAAATGCGTCATTGGAAACCTCTTGGATTCCTCACAGTTGGAAAATTGCGAAAATAATTTTACTTTTAAAAAATGCAGACAATGGATTTCAATTAGACAATATTCGGCCGATTGCTTTAACCTCAAATTTAGTAAAGCTAATAGAAAGAGTAGTACACAGTCGCCTCACAAAGCATGTTCATCATATTAACGGCCTCAGCCCCGCACAGATTGGCTTTCGTCGCGGTTGTTCCATATGGTCCGCGCATGTGGATCTCGAGAGCCGAATACGACTCTCAATGCGCCAGAGAGAAGTTTCGGCCTTGGTGACGCTTGACGTTGCGAAGGCCTATGACAGCGTGGAGCACACAGTCCTCATTAACAAGCTTGCTCAACTACAACCACCGCATTACCTCTACGCCTGGATTTGTGAATTTCTAAAAGATAGATTTTTCTTCTGTACAGACGGATCTTTTTGTTCTAATACCTATGGTCAATCAAGAGGTGTGCCGCAAGGCTCTGTTCTTTCTCCGCTGCTTTTCAACATATTAGTTCGGGACATCCCCATTCATCCTAACGTTACAGTTTATGTATACGCAGATGATATAGCTTTTTTCGCATCAGCAAATGATATTCATGTGCTCTACGGGTATTTGCAGGCATATCTGAATGCTCTTGAAGTCTGGTTGGACCAAATCAATTTATCACTTAATGTCAGCAAATGCGGCGTGCTGGTATTTCCACCCGACGCTCCTATGTACATCTCGCTAGCCTACCGCTCCACTCCAATTCCGCAGGTGGAGTCGGTTAAATACCTAGGTGTTACTTATGACCAAAATTTGGACTGGCGACACCATATTAAGAATAATGTTATTAAAGGGGAACGTGCACTGGGCCGTTTGACCCGTGTTGGCAATAAAAAGTTTGGCATGCGTCGTGACACGCTACTGTTGCTCTATAAGGCTTATATGAGACCGATTCTGGAATTTGGTTGCCCCTTGTTCTCTGGTAGCGCGAACTACAAGCTGCAGCCATTAGCCTTACTGGAAAGACGTGCCCTACGGCTATGCCTCGGGCTCCCAAAATCAGCTTCCAACGCTGTCCTTTATCTGGAAGCGCGTATCCCCAACCTCTATTCCCGCTTCCAACTTCTAACAGTGCGTACTTTCCTCAAGTCTTTTGACCCGGCCCCAGGCGTTAGTGTTCCAATTTTTGTATCCCAACCACACCTTTTTTTGACTAATCACTGGCCACGTTATCAGCTTCCGCAAGTTAGGTTCACGCAGAATCTGTTAGCTCCGCTTCAGGTTGATCTGATCTCCTTGCAACGAGTTGCTGACACGCAGGCTGATCCCGTCTTCTATTACGACTTTATTTTCCCGTCCCATGCGAAGCATATGCCCGCACATGCCCTAAATGGTCTTCTTTCTGAACACCTACAGAATTTTCCACATCATACTGTTCTCTCCACTGATGCCTCCGGCAGCTGTGAGAAGGCGGCGATTGGCATATATTCGCAGGATCTAGATTGGAGCTACTCCGTTCGTATCCCTGATTATACTCCTATATTCTTCGCAGAGTTTTGGCCATTGGTTTGGCTCTTCTCAAAATTCCCAGACATGTCGCACGGGTTCTTATTCTCACAGACTGCCTTTCAGTTATTGTCTCTCTCCAAAATTCGGAAAAATCTTTCTTGACTCGTTCACTTAGGTTTTTTGTTCCGAGCACAGTGCGCGAGATCCGTTTGGTCTGGGTACCTGGGCATTCAGGCGTCTATTTTAACGAGGTGGCTGATTTATTGGCAAGGTCAGCTCTCAGCGCACCTGTAATATATCCCGTCCCTCACCTCATTCTGTTAGCAGCTTCACGTTTCCAGCGGTTCCAACATATTTCAGCCACTTTGAGTGATCCGTTGCTGAATACCGTGGACTTTCAACACCTAAAGTACCCATGGAATATCCGGTGGTGTAAGTCAAGGCTTTGTGAAGTGTCCATGACGCTCATGCGATGTAGAATCCCTCACTTAAACTTGTACTTATGCAGGTGCGGGTTCGCTGCGACAAACCTTTGTGTATCATGTGGGCAAGTTGAATCAATCGATCATTTTCTCCTCTCTTGCCGGCGGTTCGCGGTTCAGAGAAAGCAATATCTGGAGGTTCCTCTTTCGAGACTAGGACTGCCTCTGTCTCTTACAGTTCTTCTATCGTTCGGTGCGAGTGCCAAGGGATTCCCGTTAAGCAGTGTATGCGGCTACCTTCACGATTACATAAGTGCAACTAATCGATTATCCTGTTAGCTATACACAAAATTCTTTCGCATGTCCAAAAAGGCTAGATTGATGCTATTCCGGATGACTCATACCTCTTGAATTCATTTTATTTTTCCCAATTTTTTTTTATCTTGATTCAGTCTTCTGACGTTTCCTTCCCCGCGCAAATGCTTCATTGGCATTCTACCCTATACCTTGGCCAATCCCCCCACGTGGGTATGTGCCATAATACTTGAGGAGAAGAAGAAGAAGAAGAAGAAGACAAGTGCCATATTACTTGAGAAGAAGAAGAAGAAGAAGACCTGTTCAAGAGCATTCAAGAGCAGGTTCTTGCTGGTGCTTGGCTTCGAGCTCAACTGTGGTGTCCTGGTGGTGCCTACGTGGTCATCTCTGGTGAGGCCGTTCTGCGTGGGGGATTTGGCCAGGTCTCAGGTTAGGTCTGTAGGCCAGGTTAATGTGCATTTGAGGGTGCGTTTGGCTCAGGTATGTCGCTCACCTCCCCGGGTGGAGGGTCGGCAACCTGGTTTGCCAGCTTTCCCACCCAAAGCTTGCCGCTAGAAAATTTTCGTAAAAGTGGAATTGACATCATCCCTGTGGCTCTCGTGCCGATCGGTGAGGGAACGATCAAGATGAAAAGCTCCAAGGTCCTTCAGCAGGAGCTAAGATCTCTCACTACCCACTACCTCCAGATCTCTGAGGTGTGACCGTTCGGCCGGAGAGGCATTGTTTGCAAGTCCGCTGACATTGATTGTGTCACAGACCTGCTCCAGTGCAAAGTTTTTCAGTCATTAGCGGTTAAAGCCTTCATCCCGGAACAGCTCGCATGTTCCAAAGGTATTGTTCGTGGCGTGGACCCAGCATCTTCCCCGCAGGATATACTGGAGGAGGTTCAGGATGCAGGTGTGGGGGTTCTTTCTGTCTACCGGTGCAGTAGAGAATTCAATGGTGTGCGTGTTGCGAGAGAGTCAGTTATCACTACTTTTGCTGGTTCCTCCTGTCCTTCTGAACTCAAGGTTTGGCCGATAGTGTATCGTGTGGACCCTCTGCAGCCCCGTCCTTTTCAGTGCAACAACTGTTGGCGTTTCGGTCACAGTGGTAAAGCGTGTAAGTCGGCGACCCGCTGCCGTGTTTGTGAAAAGGGCATTCAGATGACAGCTGCCCCTCTGATCAGCCCCAGTGTTGCCTATGCAAGGGCAACCACTCAGCTGATGATGTCAACTGCTCGAAACGAGCCGACGAACAAAGCCTGCTCGATATCATTCAAGCGAAACGATGTTCGAGAGCAGATGCTTATGCACTTGTGGATCGGAGGGATACTACATATGCCAGCCGTGCGCGAAGCTCTGTTGCTGATATACCGTCAAGTTTGACTACTTCAATAGTGTCCTCAGTAGAACAGGCTCTTTCTGTGGTGGTCGAGCGAATGCTGGGCAGTTTCACCGAGGCTCTATCTCAACTTGTTGCTGGCCAATCTCTGCCTACTGAATCACATGTTTCGGCGGCTACGCCGGCATCACTCCCAAGTGCTGCTAGTAAGAGTCATTCCATGTCGCCTCCTACCGTGCCCCAAGTACCGCGTGCCAACAGCGCTCCTGACAGTGTCGCTCATGTAGATACTTGTTGCATGGACGTTGAAATGCTCACCACTTCCCAGAAGCGTCGAGCTTCTTCCTCACACTCGAAGTCAGCTGTTCCGCACGTCAAAGCAAAGAAAGGACCCCCCAAATGAATTCCCCAGACTGATGTGCTGAAGGAGGCTGTTGATGCCTCTTTAACCAGTCGATAATCATGGCGGGTCTAAAAGTTATGCAGTGGAATTGTCACTCCGTACTTTCTTCTTTACCGGATCTTGAATTACTTCTTCATAAACATAATCCAGATATTGTGATTTTACAAGAAACGTGGCTCTCTCCACTTAAATCATTCACATTTAAAAAATTTAGAGTTTTCAGGGTAGATTGCGTTAATGGCAGGGGTGGTGGGTTAATAACTATGATCTCTACGAAAATATGTCACCGGGCATCAATCTCGCAGACAGTTATGCGCCCTCACTGTGAGTTGTTGGCGGTTGAAATCTCTTCCACAGTGCGCCAAAGTCACTATTGCTAACGTCTACTTCCCAATCGGTGTTCACAGGACAGACTGTTTGGATACCTTACTGAGCGGCGCAAACAGCACAGTCATCGCAGGAGATTTTAATTCGCACCACAGTGTCTGGGATAGTCGCTCTGACTCTTGCGGCCAGCTTCTGTGGTCCTGGATGTCAATGAATGCAGTGCGCTGCTGTAATTCCGGAGCAGTAACCTTTATGCGAGGAGGATCCCGTTCAATCATAGATTTAACATTAGCATCTCGTGGGGTTGGCGTATCTGCATGGTCAACTGAAGACTCAGGTACATCTAGTGACCACTTTCCAATAACCTTTTCTATTATATCCTCGCCTATCAGAAAAGGTGGTGCAACCATGAAATTTGTAAACCACATTATGTACAAAAAATTGATATCTGCCTCACTCCCCTCTATAGTTAGCTCAGGTCGAGCACAAAGAGCTCAGCGGACAATTACCTTTCTGCAAGATGCTGCTCAGAGCTCTGTATTCTCGGTGTGCACTACTGCTCCTGCCAGACAGCCGTCTCCTTGGTGGACGGAGGAGTGTGAGAAAGCTTATCGTCGTAGAGAAGCAGCCTGGAAAAGCCTTTCTATAATCAGAGCCCAGCTAATTGGATACATTATAAGTTCTTCTCTTCATGTTTCAAAAGAACTGTTAAAAAGGCAAAGGAGGATTTTAATCAAAATTTAAACACGTATCTCTCAAAACCCCAGAATAAGAAGGCTCTCTATAGATTCATGGCGCAGAATAACAGCTCTCCGGCCTCCAATCGCATAAGGTCAATGGTAATGTCTCCGCAGGAGGCTAAGCAAAACCTTGAACGCATCGCGCAGGGGCTCGCCTTACGTTTCCAGGTACAGAAAGCAGAACCTTTGCACACTCTCACCCCCAGCTCGGACTATCCTGAGGTCGACGTGTCGGAGCTCCTGCAAATTGTTTCCTCGATGCACTCTGCTGCTCCGGGATCTGACGAGATTACTGTGGGCATGTTAAAGATTTTAGCGCACGGCTTTCCAACTCACCTTCTAGATATTGTAAATGCGTCATTGGAAACCTCTTGGATTCCTCACAGTTGAAAGATTGCGAAAATAATTTTACAATTAAAAAATGCAGAATGTATTTCAATTATACAATATTCGGCCGATTGCTTTAACCTCAAATTTAGTAAAGCTAATAGAAAGAGTAGCACACAGTCGCCTCACAAAGCATGTTCATCATATTAACGGCCTCAGCCCCGCACAGACTGGCTATCGTCGCGGTTGTTCCATATGGTCCGCGCATGTGGATCTCGAGAGCCGAATACGACTCTCAATGCGCCAGAGAGAAGTTTCGGCCTTGGTGACGCTTGACGTTGCGAAGGCCTATGACAGCGTGGAGCACACAGTCCTCATTAACAATCTTGCTCAACTACAACCACCGCATTACCTCTACGCCTGGATTTGTGAATTTCTAAAAGATAGATTTTTCTTCTGTACAGACGGATCTTTTTGTTCTAATACCTATGGTCCATCAAGAGGTGTGCCGCAAGGCTCTGTTCTTTCTCCGCTGCTTTTCAACATATTAGTTCGGGACATCCCCATTCATCCTAACGTTAAACTTTATATATACGCAGATGATATAGCTTTTTTCGCATCAGCAAAGGATATTCATGTGCTCTATGGGTATTTGCAGGCATATCTGAATGCTCTTGAAGTCTGGTTGGACCAAATCAATTTATCACTTAATGTCAGCAAATGTGGCGTGCTGGTATTTCCACCCGACGCTCCTATGTACATCTCGCTAGCCTACCGCTCCACTCCAATTCCGCAGGTGGAGTCGGTTAAATACCTAGGTGTTACTTATGACCAAAATTTGGACTGGCGACACTATATTAAGAATAATGTTATTAAAGGGGAACGTGCGCTGGGCCGTTTGACCCGAGTTGGCAATAAAAAGTTTGGCATGCGTCGTGACACGCTACTGTTGCTCTATAAGGCTTATATGAGACCGATTCTGTAATTTGGTTGTCCCTTGTTCTCTGGTGGCGCGAGCTACAAGCTGCAGCCATTAGCCTTACTGGAAAGGCGTGCCCTACGGCTATGCCTCGGGCTCCCAAAATCAGCTTCCAACGCTGTCCTTTATCTGGAAGCCCGTATCCCCAACCTCTATTCCCGCTTCCAACTTCTAACAGTGCGCACTTTCCTCAAGTCTTTTGACCCGGCCCCAGGCGTTAGTATTCCAATTTTTGTATCCCAACCACACCTTTTTTGACTAATCACTGGCCACGTTATCAGCTTCCGCAAGTTAGGTTCACGCAGAATCTGTTAGCTCCGCTTCAGGTTGATCTGATCTCCTTGCAACGAGTTGCTGACACGCAGGCTGATCCCGTCTTCTATTACGACTTTATTTTCCCGTCCCATGCGAAGCATATGCCCGCACATACCCTAAATGGTCTTCTTTCTGAACACCTACAGAATTTTCCACATCATACTGTTCTCTCCACTGATGCCTCCGGCAGCTGTGAGAAGGCGGCGATTGGCATATATTCGCAGGATCTAGCTTGGAGCTACTCCGTTCGTATCCCTGATTATACTCCCATATTCTTCGCAGAGTTTTTGGCCATTGGTTTGGCTCTTCTAAAATTTCCCAGACATGTCGCACGGGTTCTTATCCTTACAGACTGCCTTTCAGTTATTGTCTCTCTCCAAAATTCGGAAAAATCTTTCTTGACTCGTTCACTTAGGTTTTTTGTTCCGAGCACAGTGCGCGAGATCCGTTTGGTCTGGGTACCTGGGCATTCAGGCGTCTATTTTAACGAGGTGGCTGATTTATTGGCAAGGTTAGCTCTCAGCGCACCTGTAATATATCCCGTCCCTCACCTCATTCTGTTAGCAGCTTCACGTTTCCAGCGGTTCCAACATATTTCAGCCACTTTGAGTGATCCGTTGCTCAATGCCGTGGACTTTCAACACCTAAAGTACCCATGGAAAATCCGGTGGTGTAAGTCAAGGCTTTGTGAAGAGTCCATGACGCTCCTGCGATGTAGAATCCCTCACTTAAACTTGTACTTATGCAGGTGCGGGTTCGCTGCGGCAAACCTTTGTGTATCATGTGGGCAAGTTGAATCAATCGATCATTTTCTGCTCTCTTGCCGGCGGTTCGCGGTTCAGAGAAAGCAATATCTGGAGGTTCCTCTTTCGAGACTAGGACTGCCTCTGTATCTTACAGTTCTTCTATCGTTCTGTGCGAGCGCCAAGGGATTCCCGTTAAGCAGTGTATGCGGCTACCTTCACGATTACATAAGTGCAACTAATCGATTATCTTGTTAGCTATATACAAAATTCTTTCGCATGTCCAAAAAAGGCTAGATTGATTCTATTCCGGATGACTCATATCTCTTGAATTCATTTTATTTTTCCAATTTTTTTTTAATCTTGATTCAGTCTTCTGACGTTTCCTTCCCCGCGCAAATGCTTCATTGGCATTCTACTCTATACCTTGGCCAATTCCCCCCACGTGGGTATGTGCCATATTACTTGAGGAGAAGAAGAAGAAGAAGAAGACCTGTGTCATGTGTATCCTGTGTATGTGCATCTTTTGATAGGCTAACAACAACAACATCCTGTGTATCTTGGGTATCGTGTGTATCATGTCGGCAAGTTGAAACAATAGATCATTTTATCCTCTCTTGCCTGCGGTTCGCAGTTCAGAGAAAGCAGTATTTGGAGGTTCCTCTTTCGAGGTTAGGACTCCCTCTGTATCTTCCAGTTCTTCTCTCGTTCGGTGCGAGCGCAAAGGGATTCCCGTTATGCAGTGTTAGCGGCAACCTTCATGATTACATAAGTGCCACGGATCGATTACCTTGTTAGCTGTATACAAAAATTTGTCGCATGTCCAAAAGAGCTCGATTCTATTCCCTGTAATTCATATTTCTTTAATTCATTTGAGTTTTCCAATTTTTTCTCTTGATTCTGTCTCCTCACTCCTACTTTTCCCCGCGCAAATACCTCATTGGAATTATGTACTGAACCTTTGCCAATCCCTCTAATAATTTTGAAATCAAAACTCTCATCCCTTTTCTGTTCATGACGAAGAATTCACCGGTGTTGCGCTCCCACTTGCTTTTCCTTTTTGGTAACTGCGTTCAGGTGAATAGCCACCCGATTCTTCGCCGATCCCCCAGTGTGGGTATGTGCCATCTTTTGATAGGCAAACAACAACAACAATTGAAAACCAGTTCAAGGGCGCCGAAGTCGTGATGCCGTAACGCGTGGTCATTACTCCCCCTTTATTCCTGCTTCCCTATTCAAAGGAAATAAAGCAAGTGATAAAAGAGCGGTCGCACAAAGGCCGCGGTGCCACGAAGCCTGCACAGCCTGTTTATAGTTCTGTGCACCATAGCTGCGCCACACAAGTTCATCGTGAGTCGCGCCAGCTCTTCAGAGCATGAAGGTAGCTCCGCGTATATACAGAGGCACTGCAAACGAAGCTTTCAAACGAGGAATTTCAAACAAATACATGTGCACTTCAAAGGAACCTGAAGACGTTTAAAAGTCAGAGAGAATGAGAAGGCAAGCGTCATTGCCAGTCTCCTAAAAGGCTACCGAAGTCCATTGCATCCAACTTTGTTCGTAGAAATTCTCGTTTCCTTGGCTCTTTGTACATGTGGCAACAATTCGCTCCAACATAGCGGAGATATTTGAGGATCAAATTTGAACATGTTTCTCCGGTGCCCCACTCAGCTTCGAAACTAACTGATTACATTGAGAAAATATTTGCTCTGCGATGGCTGTTTTGAAGTGGATGTCTTCAGGGTTTTGCCTCAGAGATAGGCTATTAGTAGCTCTGTAGTGAAAATTACGTGCGGCCGCGATGCAAGTATCTTTATTGTTCTTGCTTTATTTATGGTGTCTAAACTCACCGCCTTCGTGTGAAGTAGCCGATTTCTCATTACAGTGCAGTAATACGTCAATATAGGGCAACTTCGAACACGAGCTTGGCTCTAGCGTTTTGTCCGCGTAATTAAATATTCAAAGGCGTAGGCTTGTTAAGGCTGCATGGAACCTTCAACGCGTTGCGTGCGCCGGGACAACGCCTCGAAAATCGCTGTCCTCATGGCCGCTACCCGGTTTGTGACGTGAGGGAGGGGAGAATAAGAGAGCGAGAGAATATAGGCGGGTGAAAACTGCAGGCAGGGGAAGAGAAGCGAGGCGGTGAATAGTTGAAGCGTTGGAATACCCGAGGGACTCGACTCCGTCGCCATTCGCCGATCGACTGCATGGCCGTAAAACTGGGCCGACGGGACCTCCACCCCGTAGCTATAGAAGGAGCAGAAGCTCGACGCCAGTGTACGCGCTGTGCAATGGTTCCCTTGCGACCTAGGCAAAAACGTGAAGGATGGATGCAGTTGCTCCTGGTTCCTGGTTCCCGAAACTGCGACTTTGTTTTTGATATTTTCCTCCTTTAAAGCGCGTGGCCGTTATTGACTCTACTTGTGCGTTTTTTTTTCCTGCATGAGCCTTATCATGAATTTCAAATTCCTTGACAAAATTCTTAAAGACGGCATGTGTGGTGACGGCACTTTAATATTTAAGACGCTGCAGCTTGGTGCTTGGAGCGTAGAAAAGCAGCTCAATATTGAGCTTGTGTTATCAATAATTCCTGTAAAATGCGCCTACAGTTTGACTGCTTGTGTATGTACGCAAAATTAGAAAATTCAAGATTTTTTTTTATTCATCGCCTTGTCACCTCGGGAGGTGCCTATAAGCTATTAAATTGGTCCTGTTGCAGAAGTGTGCTTGTTTTTCTCGTTGTCTAGGTTAATAAGTTGGCTTAATTCAGGATTTCAAAAACGTTCAGGTTACAATTTCCTACAAAACTGGGCAAGACGAAACTGAGCTACAGTGTGAGCACCATTTTTTATCTTGTAAAATCTGATCTTGCTGATTGAAAACCTAAAGAATGACCTTATGTGAACGTATTAGTTGAACATAGAGGTCGGTGAGGGACAGTAACATATGTTGTGTTTTGAAGCTAGTAAGAAATCACCGTCGCCATCGTAGATCGCTTGAAATGTGAACAGGATCGCTTGCGCTGATAAGAGAAAAGAAAGCTAGGTGCCGGCATTACAAAGGCCTAGAGGGAAAAGTCTGAGCTGGGCAGTACGGTAGCACCCGGCGGTCTATTTTTTTTGGCGCACATAAATTTCTCTACCTCTAATCGTTGACAATACCAGTTGGAATCTGTCACTTATCGATGAGATTTGAGGCCAAATGAAGTAGAGACATTCGTCGAAACCAACAAAAAAAAAGTCTGAATACCTGTCTGATTCACGTTCCAAAACTAAGACAAAAATTCGTTGAAGGCACTTAGTTATCTCTTAACTGCGGGAAGGCGAAAGCCGTTTGCGACTCACAGCACTGATTTGAATTTGCCGCCGGTGAATTCACTTCACGACAGAGGACAAGAGCAGCTGGCGCGAGCGTGGCGCCACGTGTCCTAGGTGGCGATGTAACGGACGGACGGTCACCGCGAATATGAGCATTTAAGGCTGTCGCCTTAATATTTTCTATGGCGGCGACATGGCTACCAAGTGGCGTCAGTGCGAAGCCAGAGTTCTACTGCTCCGTCATCGCGGAAACGCAAAGAGCAGGTCCTTGCAAAGAATATTTGGGGATGCTGTTTGTCTCGGGTGCTCACGTGTAACTTTGCGCTTTCTTTATAGGCAGTAATAAGGAAACATTTAATTCACATGCAGGTATTTTACAGCAGGCGCCGATTTCCAGTTCTGACAGCAATTTTTTTTCTGATCTTGAAATTAAAGTTCTTAGACGCAGTCGTTTCTTTACCAAGTTTAGGTAGATAAATGCCATATCGATCTTTGTTGTATTTACTTTTTTATTTCTGGACTCTTTACAGGCGTTTAAAAAAATTCGTTACAGGCACTTAGGTATCTCTTAACTCCTGGAATTCGAAAGCCGTTGGCGACTCATTGCCATGATTTGAATTTTCTGATTTTGAATTTATTGCACGAAGGAGAAGAAGAGCAGCTGGCGTGACTGTGGCGGCACGTTGCCTAGGTCACGTGTCCTAGGCGGCGATGTAACGGACGGGCGGTCACGGCAAGTATGACTTATTAAGCCTATCGCCCTTATATTTAGCAGAAGGCCTTCTGCCGCTACCTGCCCATCTCATTTCCTAACAAAGCCTACTCTCAGATCAACCTCAATGATCTCAGCACATATAGAGTCCCTGAAGGTCACTCACTGCCCTTATTAATCTCGTTGCAGCTAAGCGCCATACTTGGCACACACGTGACATTTCTCTCTAATAACATGAAGCGACGGCGAAAACAAAGTGTTAAGCTACATGAAAGGTCCATTTAGCTTTGTAGCTGTGAAACAATTCAATTTTGTTCTCGTTTGCTGGGAAATGGTTCATTTTTTCTGGGCTGCATGGTAACTCTGTCGGCCGTAAAGAGGTTCGTCAGTAGCGGAGGTACTTCACTCTTCCAAACACGACTAGGTACCAATGGAAAGCTGTTGCGAGCATTTCAGGAGTCGCAGCAATGGCCTGCAGGCTGCACTGCACCCACGCACTCCCACGCAGGAAATCATTGCAGTGAGTAGCTCGAAAAAATTGGTTCTCAGGGTTGCTTATTCGGTGTGACAGCCCTCCGGAAGTTTCCTCATGCGAGTCATTTTCGTGATTCAGAAGAAGTGCCTTTTGTTTAATGCGTGGGTTGGAAAAGTGTACCGTATATATTGTTTGGATTAATGCACATCGCACAGAGAATTCTGGATCGATCTTCTTGGCGGGATAGTAAGGACACCAAAAAGAAGTTGTGCTTAAACTGATTGACAGAGGCGAACAACTGATATGATCATTAGCTCTAGACAAATATAAGACCGCGTTTTAGCTGTCAAGAGAAGTCAGGGGGGCAGAATAGAAATGACACTGAATGGCTGCCTGTTAAAGCAAACACCAAATTTTATTGCAGACGGCATTCGAGAACCATATGGGAAGAGCGTTTTTAAGAGATAAGCTCACTTCTCACTTTTTGGTGCGGGTCTAAGGAGAATAGAGGAGGGAAAGACGTTTCTTACAATATTTCAAAATTTTAAAATTGACTGCTGTGAACGTTGTGCACCTGGCCTGGTAGGAAAGCTACCGCCGACAACACTGAGTCTGATAAAAAAAAGGTAACTAATTGAGTTCTTCGTTGTTGTCGTTCGTCTTCGGTTATTGCCTTCTAACTTCGTTTTCTACTTCTGCCGACTTACTGGTACAGCAGAATGATCTTGGAACTCATCCGTGCACAAGAATGCATTAGACCCACTTCTCTTTCGTGGGTTGGCATTTCCGCTCCTCATGAACTTAGTGAAGCTTTTACGAAACAATAAATCTCGTGTTACAAAATACAACGCATCCGGAGTGCCAATTTTCGTGCCTTGATGCTCTATCGACATATAAAAACAACATTGGAACAGTACCTGCTCCTGAAAATAAAATGACACATAAAAAGCTATATTCAGATTTACCTAACCAGGTGTAAATATATCGCTATTTTATCTCAGCAGCAAGACTTGAAGCCAACTGTCTTGGTTCGAATAAATATGGTGCTATGATTCCTATTTAAATATCAATGGCTTCTGCAATTTAGCATAGCGGGCATGTATGCACATAAATCAGCCTTTTGAAATTATGTTTGGCATTTCTAATGTGTATATTTGGCTCTCACATGCGAAACTGTTCCTGTATGACCAATAAATACTGCCAGACTAACTTTATTTTTTTATTTATTTAAAACATACTGCTGTCATTGAAGACCAAGCAGGAAGGGCAATACAGGTCACAAAAAATGCAATTCAGCGCCACCATTGGGAAGCAATCACAAAATATAAAGCGAACAGGGTGCAGTGCAAACACATGATATAAAGAAGAAAAATAAAAATAAATCGGCAATATATATATATATATATATATATATATATATATATATATATATATATATATATATATATATATATATATATATATATATATATATATATATAAAGGAAAAACATCAGCACAGGGTTTTCCGTACACTTGCTTCAAAAACTGTTATATTATCAGCGGAAAAAACATCTCTTGGAAGAGCATTCCACTGGGTGACAGTGCGTGGAAAAAAGAATTTTTAAATCTGTTAGTACGTGCAAAGATTCGTTCCAGGTTGTGACGGTGGGAGTGCCGAGTTTGACGACTCACACGTGGATGAATGAACAATTGTGGATTGATGCCAAGTTGGTGATTTTTGAGCAGATACAGAAACCGCAGCCTGGAAATCATTCGTCGGCTTTCTGACGTCAAAATGTTGTTAGCACTCATCAGAGACGATGGTGAATCTAATCGGCCATATGAATTGAATATGAAACGGACGGCTTTTCTCTGTACCATTTCTAGTTTGGTTACGTTGTTCTTCAAGTAAGGGTCCCATATTACACAAGCATACTCCAGCTGAGGTCTGATTAGGGTATTGAATGCAAGCAGCCTAACATGGGAAGGGGCTGATCTTAATTTAAAATGAAGAAAACCTAGTTTCTTAAAGGCTAATGCACACGTTTTATTAATGTGGCTAGTCCAATTCAAGTGATTAGTTATCGTCACACCTAGGTATTTATACTCGTCGACCTGAACTATTGGATATTCGTTGATTTTGTACAAAAACTGAAACGGGGTTTTCTTGTTAGTTACCTGAAGAAGGACGGATTTTTCTCGGTTTAATTCCATAGACCAAAGGCTACACCACTGGTGTACAGCATTAAGGTTATTGTTCAAAGCAATTTGGCCATCAGTACAACGAATAGTTTTGAACAGAACGCAGTCATCTGCAAATAGCCTGATACTAACGGATGCGATGTCAACTGAGGCAACGATGTCATTAATATATATTAAGAATAAAACAGGGCCAAGGACACTACCCTGAGGGACCCCAGAGCCAACCGGTAAAATTTCAGAGGAGCAGCCATTGACGTGGACGAACTGTTTTCGGTTACTGAGGTAGGCTTAAATCCATTTCACTATCGGTAGAGGAAGACCAATGTTCTGAAGTTTTAGGATTAGTTTGCTATGTGAGACACGATCAAACGCTTTGCTGAAGTCTAGGAATATCATATCTATTTGCTCGGCCTTATCAAGAGAGGATGCCACTTCGTGAATGGTAGTTACCAGTTGAGTAACAGTTGAAAGACCTTTCCGAAATCCATGCTGGAAACACGACAAAATATTGTGTTTTTCGAGAAATGCAATTATGAAGTTAGACACGATATGTTCCATGAGTTTACATATGCTGGAGGTTAATGAAATTGGACGATAGTTTCGAACATCACGACGGTCACCTTTTTTGAAAACCGGAATCACTCGAGCCATTCGCCAATCGCTAGGAAGAACATTGTTTCGAAATGATAACTGGAACGGATGAGTAAGAATATGGGCCAGGGGTTGCGCATAGCGACGTAGGAATACGTTAGGTACATTATCAGGGCCGACAGAGGTCTTCACTTTAAGGTTGAGGAGAATATTAAAACTACCTTCGTACGTAATGAAACCGGGTGATAGATCCGGGAGCGAATAATCAAACTGGACGTCATCGTGTGCCGTGGTGAAAACAGAGTGGAAGTACTGAATAAAGCAGTTGGAAATAACGGACGGGTCATGTGAAATGCAATTTTTAACAGATAATTGACTCGGCTCTTTTTTAGTTTCGCTGAGGTACCGCCAGAACTTCTCAGGTCTATCCTTTAAAAACCTCGGGAGTGAGCGAGTGAAGTATTTTGCTTTTGCTTCGGATAAGTGAGAGGCTAGCGCAGTTTTAAGGGATTGATGGGTGCTATTGAAATGACCGCTACGTTTAGCACGTTTTAGCTTGCGATGGATATGAATAATTTCTCGTGTCATCCATGGGTTCTTTTTGTTAGTTTGTACACGTCTGTTTGGTACATGAGTTTCGAGGCAAGACTGTACAGTTTCCATGAAAGACTTCCATAATGATTTCACATCACCACATAGATTATCAGAAAAATGCCACAGGGTGTCCAAAATGGCTTGGTCATTGGCTCGTGAAAAGTTTTTGACAGTACGAACAGGTTGTTGCTTATGGCCTCGTCGATTTGCTATTCGAAAGGACAAGTTTACGACATGATGATCAGAAATGCCAGCGTCTACCGATACCGTATAGTCAGACACATTCCTGTTGACAATGATTAAATCAAGAGTAGAACGGGCATTTCCAATTTCCCGAATATAATCAGTTACAGTTTACACAAGATCGCACGCGAGCATAATATCAGTCAGAGGGTTTTCAATAACATCAAAAACAGATTTTGGGTTACTCCAATTTTTTCGGGAAGATTAAAATCACCAGCAAGAATGAGGCGGTCTTTTTTAAGCAGGCATAAGTGATCGTAAAGCCTAAACAAATAATCAGTAGAGCACGACGGTGCTCTGTAAACAGCACACACTGTGAATATATGGCCCCAACAATTTACTTGGATAATTAGGCTTTCATGATCTGGGATTCGATTAAGGACTATGCCGTTTAGGGGTTTTTTTTTAATACCACTGCTACGCCACCGCCCCGTGTGGGTCGGTCGCGACGAATATTTGGTGGGAGCTGGGTATCAGGACGGAATCACAGCATCATGCATCCAAGTCTCAGTGATGACTGTTATGTGAGGGTCATGCACTAAAAGAAGGTACTCAAGCTTATCTGTCTTATTGAGGACACTCTGGGCATTCACATTTAACACTCTCAGTTCTTGAGTATTTTCGCCTGCTTTCTGTCAGTCATTCGTGGAATTTGCTGCTGAAGGAATCGAGCGCTCATATTTTGTTTCATTTCGCGAAGGAAGAGCCACACGCTCATTTCGTCCGTCATCCCAGACATACAATACGCCGTCAACTTTCAGCTTATAGTGAACAAGGCTCACGCGTTTCTTGGCATCACGTTCTATCTTTGAACTTTCCCACAACAGTTTACGTTTGCGCAGCGTGCATTTGCTATATTCATTTTGGACATAAGTATTCGACCCCTTGAGTTTTTTAGAATTTTGTAACACAGCCTGCTTTTCCGTGAAGTCTTGAAAATACGTGATCACGGGTCTTCGGTTCCCTTGTCGTCCAAGACGATGTATGCGTGCAACAGATTTGCATTTTATACCAAGTTTTGCTTCAAATCTACATAGGACGCATCAGTACGTACTATATGAATTGTAACCGTCTGATATAGGACATGCACACTTACAAAAGTGTAATGCGTAAAAAGATAGTAGCAGATTTGCATAAATTCAGGAAATTAAAGTAAAATGGTGTCACTGGCAGTCCTTGCTTACTTCTTGTTTGCCCCTTTTTTCCACCTATAAGCCACGTGACCATTTCTGCTTTTTGCTTATCAGACCACATTAGCGTGACAAATTCTATAGGGATATCTGTTACGACACGTTTTCTTGTTCTGCGGCATCGGGGTTGGCAGCGTAGTACTGCACTGCACTAATTGCTTTGCATTAAAAAAAACACTGAAACGCTTCATGAGAATGCGCTTTGTAGATGCTTATTGCTTAGTTCGCAGTTATGTCAAGCATGATTTTATTCTATGGCGAGATGACCTCGTGCCACGCGAGCGATATGCCAGATCATCATGATTAAATTGTACGGGCATCACGAATAGCCTGCTAATGAAAGGGAGAGGTAATAACGAAGAAGCATCCAACATTGTTTTTAGGTAGGCAAGGGAAATGCGCAAAAAGATCCCGGGCGATAAGAGCACAAGGACGGGCGCGTACTCGCGACTGGTTCTTCTCAGAAATAACACATATTTATACCCTTATGAATGCCAAACCATTGTCTAATGCGCACATGCCAGCAAATTTTTTTCGTTTTAATACAATTTGATTGATGTATCGCTTACGCAGTTATCCCCTGAATCCTGAATAAAAAAATCCTCTGCCAGCTCACGTGTCCTCTGGTCACGACTTCGCCTCGAGATTCCGGTTCTGGCCAGCAAAAGCCGGCATGGCTTACCAGGCGTTGCCAAAGCGCATGCGCTACGATCTAAGGGAAAATTATACCCTTTCTTTTTCTTCATCGAAAGCTGCTGTTCTCCCTGTCGGTCATTTCTTGAACGGCCCGTTTGGCCTATGTGTACTTTTCCGCATGTCAGGGGGATTTTATACAAAACCCCCACCGAACACCTGCCGAACTGAGTGGCGCGACACTTCGTGCATAAACGTCCCATAAAATTAATAAAGTGCAACTGCCATTGAAAGTCAAGTTTTAGGCTGCCGGAGCCAGCTGCCTAAAATTTCCTGGACGGCACCTGCGAAAATTGCGGCTTTCCCGGGCCTGTGCGAATGGTCTGCCTGTAATCAGATTGAAGACAAATACTTTAAGCAGCACCAGGCGTGACTGGCTGCGTCTGCAGCGGCACCATAATTCTACCACGCTGAGCTGCGATTAGGATCGCGTTCTTTTGTTGAGACAGCCCGTAGCTGCTTGCGGAGGAAGGAGCGTTGCTGTCAGTATGACTTCGCTCTAGCAAAACCATGCAACAATGGTTTCATGGCGTCTTTATGCATTTGTTGTTGGCCTTAAGTGACTGATCGGTTTAACAGGTATTGTTATCTACTAGTCATCAAGTGTTGCTCAACTACTAATAAAGAGGCTCTTCTTTCGTACTCATGATAAGTTTGAAACTTTGTGCAGGCACTGACATTTGGCGACCCGGTCCCATCCTCCACAACGAGGGCAATCACTCCAAAACCCGTGATGAAACGGTCGTGGACTAAACCTTGTCACATCTGCATTTTACCCCCGATATAACTTTCATGGGTCCGGGTTAAACAGGAGGACATTGTTATTCACCGTAAGGTGGGTGCGGTTGCATTAGGCATCGAAATAGTACGCAGTCGTAGCCGACGAAGAAGCTGTTTCCTCCTGCGAAAATTCCTAGACTTGCTGTCGTATTTGTCTCTCTCTAGAAAGTTTGTTTCTTGGTGATAGAAGCAAGGGAATTTTCGGAGCTTTCGGTTTAGCTCATTAAAGGGGGACAGTTGCAACTCAAGAGACGCGACCACGTTGTATCCCAAGAAAGCGCAGACTATGAAATATTTCTGTGGTAATCTAAAAGGATGAGGAGAAAGAGGGGGGGGGGGTGCTGCCGTGAAGGTTGTGGTCGCTCTCCCGTCTCCGAAAAGTAGAAATTATTATAGCTCCTCTCTGTTCCACCCTTCTTTCCCTAACTGTTTCCCGCATTCCTCGGTTGCGGCCTCCAAAGAAACGAAGTCATTCAATTCGCTTTTTCTTTCGTAAAAAAGTATATAATTTTATTTTCCTGATTCGAGAACCGCGAGGTGGTATCTATTTTTTAGGTAAAAAATTGTAAAAGATTGCAATGCACAATGAGGACAGCGATCCTATCTCCACCACCAGCTCCCACAACTCCAGAAGGGTCCACAGATCTACCTTAAGAACCCATTATCTATGTCTACGTGTGTGTAGAAGACGCTCACCTTGATTACGAGGTTACACTGGACCCTGTATTAAGAACTGCTAAAGGGCGACCTTCTATCATGTTACTTGGTAACCGGGATAACTCATCGCAAAACCTCCAGTTCACCATAAGGAGCTGTGGATGAGCAATACTATGCCACTTTCTCACAGCTGTCTCATGTTTGCACCATCTTGGGTGTGACGAAAAGGTAGTGATAGCTTCATGCTGTTTTCCCAACATCTTGTGACGGAGTACAGTCCCAGTGCTGTTTAAGTGATATGAGTTTGCGTTGCAGAGTCCTTGGCACCTTGTGCACACCGCGAGAATAATATTGCTATATTTTTTTCGCAGCGAAATCATAAAAGCCATTGGCAAGGCAATACTATTGACGCTATATAAACTCAGTGTTCTGAATATGAAGCTCTCAGTTTCAAAAGAGGTCCTCATTTTACGCAACTGAAAAGCAAAAAGTCAATAGTAATATTTCCTGCTCGGCATTACCTGAACGCCACAAAGGCAGCTGTTGAAATATTCATATCATAATTGTTAAAGATCTTTCTAAGTATCTGTAAACATTATTTTTGATCTAAAAATCGAACTGAAATGACTTATTATACACGAATTTCGAACTCCAATTCTGTAGCATGTCATACAAGCGTTCTTGAAACCTGATCTACCCTTCCCTAACCATTCATACCACGGAGTTCTTGTGGTAGAGGCTTTGGGCAAAATGTAGTAGCCCCATTATTGTTATACACTATAATTTACCGCAACGTGCCACATGCAGTTTTCGCTATTGGCCCTACTTCAATTGTTTAAAAATAAATCAAGATTTCAATGCAACAAACACTGTTTCTCCCCATTCTCCCCATTGTAGTTCACCACTGATCACAAATCAAATTGGTCCCCTCTCACCAGGCAGACGTTTCACGCCAACCTCTTCGCAATCCAATTTTTTTCATTATATTTTACCAGTGCGCTAAATTTAAAAAATAATACCTCTAGTGGTTTCTAGGTTTACTGCTTTATTTCTGTGGGAACTATAAAAAAAATTCGGTTAGCCTATTCAGAAATAGCCAAGTCTCGCAATAATCTCGTGACACGTGCGGTCCATAATCTGCTCAAAAAAGTAACTTGCGGCTGCAGTCATCGCCCTGGATGTCATTAAATGGGAGGTCGCCATACCCTGTTCCTCAAAAAAACTAGAAACGAGTTGTCCCCAATCTGTCCGGTGATGACTAAGATAGCAGTTGCAGCATTTGTCATCTGAAGAGTCCCATGCACCTCATGACAGTTTCAGGGCGCAAGTTCACAGTGATTGATTTCGAAAACTACTGAGCCAGCGTCACTACTAAGCGATAATAAGGAAAAATTTGGATATAGGAATAGATACTGAGATGAGAAAACATGTTTACTACGACAGTGGGGTCAAATTCATTGAGTTTACAAAGCTGGATGAAGAGGCGAGAATTCAGGGTGACGTGAATATTTGAGCGAACATAGGCTATGATAGCAAACAAAAGGGGTATATTGTTGATCCGAGTCCGGCTTCTAGAGCGCAGCTTCTCTGCCAGACTTCGGGGACGCGGGTTGAAATAAGGTTGCGTGGGAGGTAATTCTGTGATTGAACGGCGGCAGGGCAGAGGCAATATGCGTGTATGTTATAACGCCGGACGCTTCAGAGTTCACTCAATGGGCAGCGTAGACAGCTGGATGCACAGCTGCAGAAGTTTGAAAGCAAGAAGTTGGTTTCTGCATGTCGGAACTAAGTAGGCTGCCTGCTGGTGCGGTCTGTCGAGAGATGCAAAGAGGGGATGGTATTTTTAGGCTAACTCGTCAGGGAAGGATTCTCCTGAATGTAACTGAGGGAACTTAGGTGCAAACAGTGTCGGTGCACTGTTGTTCATGCGGGCTGTGTTTTTTGTATCCTTTAACTCCTGAACCCTTAATTCGCAACTTATTCCCGAGTGTGAGGAAAATGTCTAATCTTCAAGATTTTTGAACGAAGCAGGTTAACCTTCCACAATAAAATGATGCCTTCTCGCTTGAATAAGTTTGCCATTTCATTAAGATCCTCATTTTATGACGTCGTGAGTGAATTCGGCTTTCAATGCCTCAATTTTACTGTGATTCGTTTGTGAATTTAAGTCACTATGTAAACAACTCGGCACAAATAATGTTCTACCCTGTCTCAAAAACACACCTGCAATTGTTTTCTTGTCGCAGGAGGTGGTTTATTTGGCCATGAAATTGCAGTTACAACGGTAATGTTTGTTATAACAAAACTGGTTTTCTGTCGCATTGTGCTGTCCCTTGTTGCCGCAATAAAACTACAGAAAATTACTACAGTACTACAAAAATATACCAACTGCAACAGAAATTTGATGTTACAACAAAACGGTAGAGCATTTTAGGGGACTTTGGACGCGATTCTATTGTTTCTTCAGTTGAGCTTTAATTGGTTATGCATGCAAAATAAATAAACCAAAACATGCACATGTCGCAAGAGTACGAGGACTATTGTAAATCCGGAGGCCTCCACTTCAAAAGCAAACTTCTGCATCCACCTTTCCTCCATTTACTTGACGCAGTTTTTCATGTTCCAGCACATTTCGCTGTGTCCCCATATGCGGAAACATCGCCTCTTATGCGAAGAGTTTATAGTGTAAGTCACATCCACCGGTGTCAGCATAGCGCCTGAAAACCAAGCTGCAGAGTTAACGTTGCGTGTCACTACGTAAGACATACATTTATACGACTTTTTAATAGCACTTGGAGTGCTTGCAAACTGTGTGAAAAAGAACTCTGCCAAGCTACAGGAGAGACTGAAAAGACTTTTAATTTGAGCAAAGGTTAAGACGTAGGACCCAGAGGGTGGATATATTAGACCAGGGCCCCACTTTCTGTAGCTGTGTGAGTGCTCCGGCCGATCAGGACACACTGATCGTCTAGGGCTATGTTTGAGAGGGCGGCTTCCCACTAGGACGGGGAAGTTTGGGGTACGGGGACAGCTGGGGGAGGATATCGGTGGATTCTCATGTAGAAGAACGGACCCCTTGCTCAGACACAGTTCAATGCGTGCCTTCCGACTATTGAGATGAAACAGGTAAAGAAAACATAATGCACCTCTTGGTCGGGGAGCATCTCGAGGAGTTATCTCATATCAGTGGCAACGTAGATTTAAAGGAGCTATGGCATTGTTTTATGGTTTACAAAAATGCATACCCTGACTTAATCATGGCGGTCATATCTCTATTATTGTGTGTTATGAATTACACTTGTCATGAATGCCTTCCCAAAAAATTGTTTGCGAGCAAAATACATTGACAATGGTTCCGTTTTGGTTTTGTGGCATTTAACATTCCAAAGCGACAGGCTATGAGGGACGCCGCAGAGGAGGAATCCGGATAATTTCGACCGCATGGGATTCTTTAACGTCCACGGACCCCGCACAGCACACGAACCTCTATCATTTCGCCTCCATTGAAAGGAGACCACGACGGCCGGGATCTAACCCGCGTGCTTCGGGTCTGCAACCGAGCACCACTAGCAGCGAGCCATCGAGGCGATTATGTTGACATTTTTTAAATGAAAATAGGAACTTTGCTGCAGGGCACATCACGGCATGATTCAGGAGAGCTCCCATCAGAGGGATTTGCGTGACAGAGAAAAATATTAATACAGCTGGGCACAGGATTTTGCAAACAAAACTCTTTATATATCCACTTGAAATTACTTGAAAGTTTGTGCATAGGTCCGTATTCAGCTGTTGGCCGAGGTGCATTTTTTTGTGTGCAGGGAACAAAAAATATACATGAAATTTTTACACCAAATTTCCAAAAGCCAGAACCAATGTCCGCGCAAGGGAAAGATTCCATAAATATTGCAGCGCAAAACCATTAGGATGCAGTAATAATGCATTATACTTCTGCGCAAATCTATTAGATACAGTAATGCGTTATGATGCTTCTGCTTGTGAAAATATCTGATTGAAAAATAAAATCCAAAATCTCACGCATTTTTTTTTGTCGTACTATGATGCGACTGACATTTTTTTGCTTTTTACTAGGCGACTTTAGAAATGGCAAAGGTGACACCAGTCCTGCTAAAGAGACAAAATTTTAACTTTATAGCAGCGTGCAACTAATATTCTCTGCATTTAGGTTTCTGAGGACAAGAGGTCTCAAGATAATGCTTGTTCTTTATTTCCTAATTACCATTTTTTCTTACATATCCGCGCATACATTCTATCAAGAAAGCATGATTTCCCGCTACTGGTCAGTGCTCTGTATGCTCCGCTTCATTTTTTCAAGTCTTCCTACAGGAAATAATCTCTGACACTAATGCAGGAGCAACCTAATCACAGTGATTACCACCGCTCACTGGTAATCGATAGTTGCCAGAGTAGCAAAGTACTCGTTTTTTTCTCTCAACCGTTTGCGGTGGCCACCTATAAACATTAAAAAAAATCTTGGTTTTCTTGTTTTGCACCTTTCATTCGTAGTTCTGTTAAACTTCGCTTGGTGCGACTTTTTCTCGTTAGCAATGCAATATTATTAGACCAACCATCCCGTTATATTGCTTCCTATTAGCAGAATTTGAAATGAAGCAAATCTTCTGGAATGACACTGCGATGGCTCGCTGCGCTCTTCATACAGACGCAGCTGTATATTAGCAAGTAGAGAGGAGATCTTTTTTATCGTGGTAAAAAATTACGTCACGTTTTAGCAAGGCGTAGAAAATAAAAGCGACAACATGCTGCATGGCCGCCTGCAACCTATTTCGATGAAGTCAGTGAAGTGCTGGTGTAGGGCGGTTGTACGGTTGCGACATAAAAGACGCCGCTATGGAGGGCTCTGAATAAATTCCTACCACCGAAAGTTTCACGTGTGCAGATAATATAGAGCACAAAGGTGATGTTTGGGCTCAGCCTTCATCAAAATGCAGCTACGGTTTTTAAAATCGAACCCTTGCTCTTGGGATCAACTGACGAGGGCTACACATTTTTTAAGCCACCAATGCGTGCACAAATACGGGGAAATGAAATGAAGGCTTGGCTACAACACGCACTGTCATGGCTTGGCAAACCCAGTATAGTGATGCGACTAATCTTTTCTTCGCGGCACAAGTGTGTTCGATACTGTGTTCTGCTACAGCGGTTTTACAACATCGTTTACAGCTTTAGTTTGAAGCTTCTATGCCATAGCGCTGCGCGTCTGTTGTGTTTGCTTCTTACGCACTTTATTGCGCGCAGATACCTCACTGCGCAAGGAGCATCAATCAAACAATCAATCAATTAGCATTTATTTCACCAACAGAGTGTACAGGAGGTGATAAAGGGTGGCGGAGAAAAAGCTTTCAAAGCTTGACAAAGCCTCGTCCGCCCCTCGAGCAGTGACAGGCTGCTGTCGATCTGATCAAGGGTTACAAAGACAGTAATATACCACTGAGATCTGTCATTTATGAAAACATATGTTGACACAGAAAACTGTGTCGAAATAGCACTTGGTGATCAATGATGTAAATCTTGGAAGGCAGATGCATGTAGTACACAAGAGACACAGCAAGACACGATTGCACTTATAATTGCATTTTTCAATTATTTTTGTGAAATGAAATGTGATGTATAATAAATACAAGAATATTTCTTTTAGGCGTCGAATATTTAGTGTCAATACATCGATACTTAGTTGATCATAGTAGTTTATAAGTTTAGGTGGAGTACAACCTGCCCGGTGCTGACCGTACTCTGGGAGTGAAAATGGTATTTGCCATGGTGGTTGGTGTCTATATGGATACACATAGTGGTTGTGTTTGAGGCTGGCATTTGGAAAAAATGAGTCCAGTTTTCCATGGACTGCACTTTTATAGCTTATTAGTAGTTTGTTATTATACACGTCTGTCCACTCATCATGAACGGTTCGCGAAAGGTCAGTAGTTTTTGGCGACGCAGCACAAGAATGTCATCCTGAACATTATTGTGATCTCATGCAATCATGCGTTCAGGAGTGGGAGATGTGCTGCCGCGGTGTCGACTGAGGTAGCCTCAGTGTAGTGGCCAAATGAGTGCGTGACTATAGCTGCGCTTGTGGTCCTGAGCTTGGGAAACGAGGCCATCAAATCTTCGATGTACGCGATTGAGTATCCGCAAGTTTAACAATAAAATCTGCGCGATAAATAAAGGTGCCAGAAAGTTTTATTATATACCTGCGCCTTATAAATTATGTTGCAATTCTATCCTGACGGGTTTCAGAACCATTCACTATATAAGCTTAAATCATCAAAAGAACACTTTAGAAAAATTTTAGAATTTCCACATAAAGAAACATTTGAGATCTCATCCGTCTGAACAAGTGCATGTTAAATCAAGAAAAATTTCAAAACTTTTTGTTCGGCCCAGATCACGGACACTACTAACGTTTTTTTAGAAATACTATAAGTGATGCAGTGCAGTAGTCAAAATGATTTCGAAAGGTTGCGATAAGGTGTCAGCAAACAATATTTGCCCTGTAGACATATATAAGGTCGATCGGTTCCAAAGCTGTAGGCATTGTTACCCTGATTACGCGCAGCAATGACGAAGGCATAGAAGTTATACTTGAAGACTTCTGTGGGCTTATAAAGAACAGCTGCCTTTCCCCGCATGGTTAGCTCCAATGTTAGATAGGTTACGTTACCGCGCGTGTTGTTAAACCCCACTTTCGCAAAACTAACGCACATAGAAATTCTTCCTGCGCAACTTCTCTTCGCCTGCTTTCTAAGAACATTATGCCCAAGGGCGTCAAGCTCACCTACGGTTCGATAAGCACCACGGAAAAAGTGAGGCGTGCCTGTTTTCAAACCCTTTGTTATACGCTTCGTTAAGCTTCGTTAAGTACGAGGGTGCGTGCGAGGACGAACTCCGACAAGCCTGTACGCGAGCTGCATGCGCGCCAACTTTACAGGCGATTGTTAGGACGGAGACTAGCTTCTGTCAGTTTCTCGCCACTTTAGGAGACGCTACTGGCAGCACTCGGGTACAGGAAACTGCGCACGAAAAAACGTGTCTTCAACGTGACCTCCTTTGCACCGTAGTGTCTAAAATTTCATGCTGAATTGGCAAACGCTTCGACTTTTCCGCTTCCAAACTACTTGCAGACAATAACTCAAGACGAAGACATACTCGGTGAACTCGAGCAGAAGAAGGATTTGAAATAATCAGATGTTTGCATCTCTGGCAGTCAGAGAATTTTTGCTTTTACGGTCGACATGTCTCTATCCAGTAAATTGTGTGCCCTCAATTTGTCTTCGAACTCGGAAAGGGAACGCTTTTGAGGGGCCTAAGTCTTCGAAGAAGATGTCTGAAATAATAATAATAATAATAATAATAATAATAATAATAATAATAATAATAATAATAATAATAATAATAATAATAATAATAATAATAATAATAATAATAATAATAATAATAATACTTTATTGCGCCAAATAGATTATTATTAGCTTATGATTAGCTTATGAGTATCAAAACACCCGTGTGATGAAATTCGTCCCAGCCGAGATACTCGTGAAAAGCTAAGTGTGTGTTTTCCTCTTACCTTCAGTGTGAGCTAACATCAAGTTCTTTGCCCACTCCGGCTAACCAAAGTGGCTAGGTCTCAAGTTTGACAATGCAGTGCCTATATGGGCAAAAGGCTTAATGAAACAGAAAGCAAGGGTTATAGTGCTACTGATACCACGATATTATATACAACATTATTTGAGCGGCTACAAAAACAATTCACTAGTGCAGGTCTCAGCTCCTTTTTTTCGTTTTGCGGTTGATTGGTGCTTAACATGATGAAGGAAACTTCTTCCTTAGTAAAAGATCTGGAACGAAATATCAAAAATAATATGACTGGTCGTTTTTTAGTGAACCAAGCTATAGCTTCCTTGCTCCGCTGATCATATGCAGACCTTGTTTCGTCTACCTGTTAAACTCCCCGGCTTTCCTTCTCCTCCTTCTCCTCATGGTCACTGAATTGTGCGTGTTTTGCGGTGCCGTTACATGGATGCTATCAATATATGAATTTCCAATGAGCACGAAGAATTGGAGGGGAACTTGACCTCTTTTTTTAATCATCGTATCAATATTATAATTGCGAGCTCGTCCTCACTAAATGCACTGTCGAGGTTCTTCCCCTTTCTCATCATCAAGAAATTTGTGTTTCGCCGTAGCTCCATATTTCTTTAGGCTTACTGGCGACTGCACAAAGTCACCTGCCAGTTTAAACGGCTTACCTGTGTCCAGTGCAACCGCTGCCAGCTAACCCAGAAAATTACATAACCAAATCATCCTAGATAATGAGCTCGGTTCCTAGCAATTTTCTCATATCGCATCAGTTTAAAATGGCAACTCGTTTTCTGTCTAAGGTTTCTCTAGGTGGAAAAAATATTCGCCATTTTTATTCTCTGTTAACTGAAAAGAAGTCAGCACACATTACAGCACGCCATCCTGGAGCGTAGAAACAACTGACATTTAACATCTTTTCCGAAATAGTTGCTGCAAGTTTTTAATAAATTGCCTTCAGAGCTTCGTTGTAACTCAGTGCAGCTTCCGCGGATCTGTTCAGGATCTAGAGAAACTGATATCCGTGTTCCAATCTTTAGACATAATGAACTACAGAACTTCCGACAAATTTCTGCTCCCAGATTTGCATCATTTACTGATGGCATTAGAAACACCCTTCGTGTAACTGATCGGTCGGGTTATTCCAGCACAGCCACTAGCTGTTTTTAATCTTCCTACAACCCTAGCTTGCGCAATCTCCGCCACGTCGCAAGTCTGCATTTTGCACAACGTCTGCAGGACCAACAACATCAGAGCCTTTAGTGTGCTCCCGTGATCCATTATCACATCACAAGGTTCCAGCAGCCAAGGTCGCGAGATTAGGCGACAGGTGTACCCACACAAACGCACATTTAATACACCCTACGTGACGCACACACTAGAACACAAAACTGACAAAACTAACACAAAACACAAAGAATAAAAATACACACGACCCGGAAACACTGCTACCAGCGTCTACTATTAGCGTTCAACATTTAGTGGTCGGCGTTCGTGCTCAGGGTTGGTTCGGTGCGGCTACGGCGTTGTACGGATCCAGTAGACTGGCGTCGCTGGCGGCGTCGCTGGCTGCATCGTATAAGCTCCCGGTCCAAGCGCCCGTGGAGGTGATGCCGGTGTTGTTGGCGTTGGGGGCACCACCCGGATGGGTGGCAACAGCGCTGGAGACACCCCTGGCCGTAGCAGGTGGTAGCGTCCTCTGTTGACTCCCCGGAACGGGCTAAGGCACGGCAGGAAGTACGCGATGCGAAGCCGTAGAACGCGAGCTCACCGGAAGAGTAGCCGGCGTCGCGCTCTTCCAGCCGAAGCGTCCCTGACCCGCCGGAGCCTCCGCTTCTCTGTCCTTCCCCCAATCATCTCTCTCCACCTCAAAGAATGCTTCTCCACCAAAGATCTCTCTCCACTACACTGAATGCTTCGTCCTCAACCTTCTTTATTCTTCGGTTATCCACGTCGCCTTCTTCAGACCTCTTTCTTTGATAATTTTATTTTAGACTCCTTATTATATGTGACACTGCATGTTGCACAACATCTGCAGAACCAAGAATATCAGGGCCTCCAGTGCGCTCCCGTGATCAATTTTTGCACCACAAGGTTCAAGCAGCCAAGGTCGCGAGATAAGGGCGCCTTGTTACAGTAAGTCTGGGCCCCTATATTCTCTCGGAAATTTTAGCGCTCTACCTTTGCAGATAAATACGTCGCCACTATGAGAGACACCATCGTTATTGATAGTATTTTTGTCACAAATAATGCTCCCATGCTTTCTTTTTTTGTGTGTAAAGACTGATGTTTCTGAATAAATACCGATTTTTATTAAAGTTCATGTTTCTGGCTGGTATAAAGACAAATATAAAGTGTCCTATTTCCTAAGCATTACTCAATGTTTTTCTAGCAAGGAAATAGAGCTCTCCTAGAATCACGAAACATGAGCAACAATAAAGCATTTTGCTACAAGCAATGCATCAAGCCTAAACATTGACGTCAGTATTGCTAGATTGCTGTGTGTAGCCCTTAAGAATATTATTTGATAGTAATCCCCAACTAGTTCGATGTAATTTCTCCATAATATGTTCTATCGCTGCAGTACTTAAAACAGAACGATAAACTCCACAGAAATTCATAAATTAGTCTCCGCAGACTTATACACGTAAATCAAATTTATTCATGCGGCTCAGAAAAGAAGAAATCGTCTTGAATCGCACTTGTCCAAAGATAGACAAATGAAGCCTTAAGGATACCTAAACTTGCATTTTAACGCATCTTCATTTAAATAGCGTTTAACAAATGCCTCGGAGCGCCCCAAGATTATATTTCGGGAATTCCCTTCGGCATATCATGGCAGATAAAATAATAATAGAAAAACCGCACTGACACAGTTATATGAATTCGCTTTCTTTGGTGATCCAAGTGAGTCCGGACGAACGAAAACACCAGATTTGACAGATCCAGAAAGGGAGCTTGTGAGGCTCATGTCATTCAGACATATCTCTGAAAACTGCAGAGATCTCTGAAAACTCCACTCAGCCTCCTACTTTTCCTCGGTGGATCTACGGTCCGGGTACTGGCAGATCCCGATGCACCCGCAAGACAAAGAGAAGACAGCATTCGTGACACCTGACGGGTTGTATGAATTTAATGTTATGCCTTTCGGCCTTTGCAACGCTCCTGCCACTTTTGAACGATTTATGGATACGCTTTTACGTGGCCTGAAGTGGCAAGTTTGCATGTGTTATCTGGACGATGTTGTTATTTTTGGTAGGACCTTCGCCGAACATAACAGCCGCTTAGCCATTGTCCTAGACTGCATAGAGAGAGCGGGCCTCGTGCTGAACTCGAAGAAGTGTCGCTTCGGTGAACGCCAAATTACTGTGCTTGGTCATCTCGTTGACAAGGATGGCCTCAGACCCGACCCGCAGAAGGTTGAAGCTGTAAGCAGTGTCAAAGAACCCAAATCAGTGAAAGAGCTCAGGAGTTTCCTAGGACTTTGCTCATATTTTCGGCGTTTCGTTCCCAAGTTTTCTGATTTAGCGTACCTGCTTACAAGTCTCCTGCAGAAAGACACCCCTTTCTACTGGACTCCCGAATGCGACTCCGCGTTTCGGCAGCTCAAGTTTCTCCTGACCTCGCGGCCAATATTGCGTCATTTCTGCCCGACAGCACCGACTGAACTCCACACTGACGCCAGCGGCATCGGCGAGGGTGCTGTGCTTATCCAACACCATGAGGGCAATCAACACGTTGTCGCTTATGCAAGTCGCACCCTCAGCAAGTCGGAACGCAATTACACTGTAACAGAGCAAGAGTGTCTCGCCGTTGTTTTCGGCGTACAACGGTTTCGTTCGTACCTTTATGGACGTGCTTTTACAGTCGTCACAGACCATCACTCTCTGTGCTGGCTGGTCAATCTACGCGACCCCTGCGGTCGGTTGGCCCGCTGGGCGTTACGCCTCCAAGAGTTTAACTTCAAAGTGTCTTACAAAAGTGGCCGCCAACACGCCGACGCAGATTGCCTCTCGCGGCTGCCGCTCACGGTTACTACTTCCGATGATGAAAACTTCGATGACTATCTCGCTGCCGTTTCCCAAGAGTTTCCAGATCTTGGCACTTTCCAGATGGAACAACGCAAGGATCAGCACTTGGCGCCGCTTTTTGCCGAAGCCCGTGACCCGACATCCGCAAGCCCTTTCTGCGTTCGCGGCGGTTTACTCTACAGAACGAATTACTCGCCTGGAGGTGCGCGCTTTCTCCTCGTCGTTCCGGCTACTCTGTACAGTACTCACGGATTGAAATAGGACATTCGGAGCGCTAGCCTTGCAGTGCCACACAGGCATGTGGTAAACCACAGGCCGACTCATTGGCTACTGGAAGGAACAATTCTGCTTTGTAGATGTTCTCCCTCTCGCGCCATACCACAATGTACCACCTTGGTTCCATGAGCGTCTACGGGCGGCGCTCCATGAAGCGACGGCCACGCGCTCCGAATGTCCTATTTCAATCCGTGAGTACTGTACTCCTCTGTTCTGCAGGCAATGCACGATGACGTCACGGCTGGGCACTTGGGGTTTGCCAGGACCCTTAACCGCATCAAAGAACGTTTTTACTGGCCAAAAACGCGTCACATGGTTCAGCGCTACGTGGCCACCTGCGTGCAGTGTCAGCGGTTCAAGCTTCCCACGACTTCTCCCCCTGGACGCCTGCATCCTTTGCTCCTCCAAGCACGCCATATGAACAAGTTGGACTCGATCTGCTCGGCCCGTTTCCCCGCTCGTCCAACGGTAACCGCTGGATTATAGTGTGCGTTGATCACCACACCCGTTACTGTGAGACCGCCGCCCTACCTTGCGCCACCGCTGCTGAGGTCTCGCTCTTCTTTCTTCGTGCTGTCATCCTCCGGCATGGACCTCCTCGAGTTGTTATCAGTGACCGCGGTCGCCAGTTTACGGCAGACGTTGTGGAAGAGCTTCTGCGTCTTAGTTCATGCCATTTTCGCCACTCGACGCCCTACCACCCCCAGACAAATGGACTGGTTGAACGTACCAAACGGACACTCACGACCATGCTGGCCATGTATGTCGATTCCCGCCGTAAGAACTGGGACGACGTGCTTCCCTTCATTACATACGCCTATAACACGTCGAGGCATGAAATAACTGGTTACAGCCCATTCTTCCTTCTTTATGCCCGTCCGCCTCGAAGCTCCCTCGACAGCATCTTACCTTTCTCTCTCGACACCGAGCCTTCTCTTGCCAACACTCTATGTCGCGCTGAAGAAGCCCGTCGGATTGCCCGGATACGCACCTTGGCATCACAGCATCGCTCTAAGCAGCGTTATGACCGCCGGCGCAAGGATGTCTCCTACCTGCCCGGTGACGTTGTATGGTTGTGGACGTCCCTACGCAAGCGTGGCTTATCAGAAAAGCTGCTATCCCACTACACAGGCCCGTTCATCGTTGTTGCTCGCCTCAATGACCTCAACTATGTCATCTCTCCCCAATCAACGCAAGGACGCCGCTCAAGGACAACCCAGGTCGTGCATGTCGCACGGCTGAAGCCATTCCACTCTCGGGACCCCGATTGATTGACTGGCCCAGAGGGCTTCGTCTGCGAACGGGGAAATGTCACGTGCTGCGCATGGGCTCTGAGGAATAAAGAAGACGTGCGGCGGCTGGAAGTAGAAGAGAAAGTCAAGTATCCTGCAGCCGGCGCACCAGGCTCCTCTCGACCTGCCTTGTAAATATTATTTGTAAATAGAACCTGTAACAATATATAAAACTAATAGAGAAACGCAAGTTGTGGAACACGAGGAGCGTCTTGGCTTGTGCTGTCTGTCTGTCTTATTGGATACAGATGATTGGCTAATATATGCATAACTTTAAAGATTATATATATTGTCATGATTAAAAAACCTCATTTTATTCAGTACACTTTGTTTTTATGCAGAAAATCTTTCCACGAATTAGTTCTGTTTCTATTGTGTATGCCCTAAAAACTATCCCTTCACCCAAATTGCTTTTCTTGAGTGCAGGCCGGCGCCCCTCAATGTCAAGAATAACATTTTGAGGAGCGAAAATATTCCCATCAGATTGTAAATTCTGTCCTAACTCCGAATAATGTCCTGCTCAAAAACTCAGAACGACAAATTGAACTCTACCCTCCGCGGTGGCTCAGTGGTTAGGGCGCTCGACTACTGATCCGGAGTTCCCGGGTTCAACCCGACCACGGTGGCTGCGTTTTTATGGAGGAAAAACGCTAAGGCGCCCGTGTGCTGTGCGGTTCCAGTGCATGTTAAAGATCCCCAGGTGGTCGAAATTTTTCCGGAGCCCTCCACTACGGCACCTCTTCTTCCTTTCTTCTCTCACTCCCTCCTTTATCCCTTCCGTTACAGCGCGGATCAGGTGTCCAATGATATATGAGACAGATACTGTGCGATTTCCTTTCTCCAAAAACCAATTATATTATTATCAAATTGAACTCCGTATTCCCGCACGAGGGCACAGTCCGCTCCGCGCCAAAAAATTTAATTCAACAAAACAGAACGCCAACACTTTACTCGCTTAGAGGGAGTACTTATTGCGACTGTAATCCTTTGGGAAATTTTCTGATTTTATTAAATTAGATTTCCTCAGTAACAGGAGCTCAGTCTCAATCTCACGTACTTCTCTACAGCGGCAGCACACAGTCGTGTCATGCCCAAAGCGGCAGACTTTATAATTTCAAATTTAACAATTTTATTTTGGCGTCACGTCTAAAGAATTCTCCACTCCCACGCAGTGTGACATTTCAACATCCCGAGCTTGGATTACGCTTTGTCTTTCTGAACCAAATAGAGCGCACTTTAAAAAAATGCGCGCCGCTAAGTTCACGTCAGACGCCACAAAAGAAGCCTTGAATGGTTGACGACCAAATTTAGCTTGGGTGGAAATTCCGCGTAATGCCGAGTACGCTGGCGAAACATTAACCGCCATAAAGAAAGGTGACCTTGTTGATTTTGTTTGTAAAGTATGCCGGACCGGCTTCAGCGATGGGGTAGCTTGTGTGAACCGGAGTAGGTGGCTGTGAAATGTGGAGCACACCCATGACATCAACCACACTGGCCATGGCATGAGTAGTAGGTGCACTGCCACGACGGGCGTGATCTCGGAAGTTTCGGTCAAGTGATATCATTACTCGTGTAGGTGTTTCGTGCGCGTGCATTCACATGACCTGTTAGTAAAGCAGAAAAAAACAACGAAAAATAGGTCCGCTAATCTGGTCCCCAGAATACTGCATGAAAGCCTAAGGGCACTATCTGACAAAAAGGCGCTTTATCGTCGTTGGTCGTGGAGATGTTTTCACTGTCAGTGTTTACAGAAGCGCGAGCAAGGTTTAAGTTCATGGCTCTGGTTCATCCAGAAATTTCCAGGTACCTTTTTCATACCTGGCATGCACAGCTTAGAGACGTTCCAACAAGGCACATCGACAGCAGATCACATTTTAGTTTTCCGCACTGTTATTGCTGTATATGGCATGCAGAATCTTGCGGATGACCAGTGTATTGTTGTTACAAGGCCTCGTACAATAGCCCATAGGCAGTACAACTTATCAGACCTCAAGCCACGCCATCGTTCTCTAGTTGCAGCAGACTCAGTGCTGTGTCCATAGGCAACGACTGCGTTGGAAGGACTTCGTTATGGCACAAAAAAGTTCTCAGACTCTTTTTTTTCAATTTTCAGGGCGAACTTTAAAGTATAGATGTGGACGGGAGAGCTCAGCTGCAAACATTACAGGATGCCGAATGTTGCTGCACCAGCGCCTGAACCCACCCATACAACGATGTATTAAGGCGGGAATAACCACCGCTTAATTATATATTCGGAAACCGCTTCTAAATGCTAAATTTATACCAGAACTGCGTGATAATTTTTTAGTGCTATTAATTTAACGAAGTGCGTCGTTTAGTCCCCTTCAAGACAAGGACTTCACTCTAGATCAGCGCCGGAAAGTTTACCTCTTCTGCCGAGATGGGGCTTAGCGACGTCTTTTCTGGAAACAGTGGCTTTCGCCAATAAGTATTCGTACTTCACTGGCGTGGCTCACTCTACGGTGAAGAGCAAATCTGGAAATGAGGAAAGCAGTCAGCATCACCTCCCCAAGCGCTCTGGCCTCGCCGTTCAAAGTCGGGCACTGCGTTCTGCTCGACGTTTCCATAAGGGTGGGTCAATGACTGAGTTGAATGTCCTGGATCATTGGCCTTACTGATCAATGCCATAGGTATCCAAGCGTTTTAGGTTACAGTTATAGAGATCTCAAGGCATCAGTGATTGCTCGAAGTCATCGTTCCGCAAACATCATTTTATGCGGGCAATATTCTCTTTGCCTGGCCTTTCGGCTTCGTTAATTTTACTTTCTTTTCGTCTCTTTTTTTCACTGGGTCCGTATTCCGAGCTTGTGTCATAATAAAAAACGTCATAAACTGCCGTAGCGGCTACACCTGGTTGGTCGAAACACCGGAAGCGGATGTGGTGGTTCGGATGCAGCGAAAAGCGTCGAGTAAACCGGACGGTGACGTCAGACACATTACGTACGCTTCTCTACAAGCAGCAGATGATCAAGAACAGCCAACATGGCGGTGCACTCTCAAACGGAGCCTCTCGCTTCGAAGTGAACTCGTCGGTTGTACTGCGTTTTTTAGCGCGTGAACTACCTATAAACTGGGTACGGAACTTTCGCTTCGTCTTACCTAGCCTATAACAAATTGGATGGACGATAAATTTGGCCTGATTTTTATTACGCTGGACGATTCAGTAGCTTCTAGGCCTTACGAGCACCGGTTTGTTCTAGAAATTGTTCTCTTCATTCACACCGGATGGCACCACTATCACCGGAGTTTTCTTGTCGGCGCATGTTAAAGGATTTAACATAAAGCATAATGACGCGCAAAATACTTGCGTTTCCTTCGCGTAAACGTGCATTTTCTATTCTAGAACTCACATGTTAGCTGTTAAAGCGTCCTGCATCATGATCGTGTGTAATGTCTGCCAGCGTGAAACCGCTCATGTGAACGGATGGTCAGTCGCCAGCAACGCCCTGCTACACCGACGCGTGAGATGCCAGAGGTGGTTTTTCGGCGTCCCTCACGGATGTCGATAACCGTGGTGGTGTGGCTCTGCATTGAGCTCAAGAGTTAGCTTGCAACTTAGTTTTCAGGTTTCAATCGGCATGGACTCATAGCCGCAACCGAACCGACATCCGCTTCCGGCGTTTTGAACAATCAGATGCAGCCGCTGCGCAGATTATGACGCTTTTTATTATGACTCACACTTCCAATAATGCTCCTGGTCGTGGGCAGAGGAAAACTGAACACATAGATGGTTATTTCCTCCCCCTCCTTTCCTTCTCCGGTCCCTCTCTCTGCTTCCAAATCTTATAGCTGGCTCAGAAAGTTGTGTCGTATTCTGTTAGCGGTCCATTTTTCATTGTCCATTTCGCATCCATTTGATCATCGGTAATTTTTCACTGAGATATACCCGCGGCTTTCAAGCGGCTCTGGGAAGCGATCCGGTCATTGGGGGTCGGCGACTGGACCTAACATTGGCTGCACATAGCAGCCAGTGGCAGCCAGTGCTAAAAGGCGATCGCCACGGTTATATCTGAGTTACCAATGACAGAGGAGCAAATGGACGCGAAATGAACAAATAAAAAAGGACAGCTTATAGAATGCAAACTCAGATAATCTATTCACCGGACACTGTTTTTTTACGTAGAAAAATTTTTCGAGTGGTCAAACAGGTAGCGCACGTCAACGTTTTGACGCCTTCTTTCCCTGAAATGTCGAATGCGCAGCTGACATTCGCCCCAGGGATTACATTCCCACTACATGTTACCTAGTGCGCTGTCAAGCTTAGCACTTCGGCATTTCATTTCGGCCACCGTCCTAGCGGCGTTCAATAGCCGGCCAGTTAAAATTCAGTCCATTTTGGCTTCGAGGGTCCACTCAAAAATCAACTGTACGGGGTCTTCGGAGCCTTGTGAGGCTTAACCATGTTAGCCACAAAGTGACCAATCCCTTAAGGCGTTATATTTCAGCCCTTGTAGAAGTCACTCTACATTCGTCGCATTTACGCCTTTCAGCGAGTTGTTAAGCCAATGTTTTCATGGTATGGCGTTGCGCACACGACGAGACGAACACAGGGAAGAGTAGGACGACAGAAAGAGCGCAAACTATCAACTGACTTTATTGCTATCCCAGCAACATATATATGCAGAAATTGCACGTGCAAAACGAAGAGGAGAGAAAACAAAGACAAAGGTTGTGACAAGTCAAGTCTGCATGTGTCAATAAAAGCAGCGGAGAAAACTTTTCTCCTTATCATCAACTCGCCCAGCAAGAAGTTCTACAAGATTAGACCAATGTGTAGTCTAAAAATAAATTTTTTGTCGATATTTGTTGGTAGAAATTTAAGAATTCGCAGTAGAACAAGACGAACTTTTTCTTTTATATTTTCTAAACACATGCTCGATAAATTATCCCGTTAGTATTATACACAGGCACACTGTGGACGTTTATGTGATCTCACGAAGATAATTTGAATGGAAAAAAGGTGGTTTCTTTCACGTATTATCTCGCGCTGTGGTTCACATACAGTAACTAAGCTTGGCTTTGCGCTGGGAACGAATATAACGCTCTCTACATCGGCGTGTGTCTAACAATGCAACAGCATCAGCGATATTCGATATTCTGTGCCGATCGCCTGAAGAATATGTTGACTGCTCATAAATCTTTTTGGACGCCTAGTATGACTTTGCCACCTAAAGGATAGAAATGTCTTTTATGTTTTCACAAAAATAGGACACTTACCTTCACGACAAATCTACAAAATTGGGAGTAAATACGTAATTACATTGATTTCACACTACGTGGGTTACGAAGTCGGTAACGAGATACGAATTCACGTTAGCCGTTTAACGTGCTTCTCTGCCTTGAATCCAGAAGCGAGTTCGAATTCAGTAAAGTTTAAACTGGTCCATGTTTTTTTTTTATCATGCAGTCGTTACTTACAGCTTACATAATATTAATTACATGGTGGAGCGCAGAAAAGAAATCACAAACACGCTCAGCGAGTAGCAGTAGGCAAAACCCTTGACTGTTACCCCTATTACAGTGCACGGAAAATAGATTTAGAAGAAAAATCGCTCTATCGGAGGAAACATTCAGGAAATTTTCGAAGTGGTGCAGGAAAAAATGATAACCGAAATAGAGATTTTTCAGTGTAAGTAAAGAAGGTTTTGGTTAGCGCATAACTCATCAATGTATCGTTATCACTTCCTCCATTCGCATGAAGGTGAAGAGTACTGAAGGAGTTTCAGCTGAAAGCAGTTAAGCCGTTTAGTCCTTGCCAAGTGGGACTTTGTGAAGTGAACCAAAAATGCAGTACATGAGCGCGATATCTGCAACCATCACATATATGCTACTGGAAGAGGTGAGCGCACTGCATGATAAGGCGATTTGTTTGTATTGAAGTCATTTTCATGTGTTGTCCCGGACGCGCCAGTTCAACCCGGTAATTCTCAAGACGTTTTTTTTTTTACATTGAGGTCCTTAAAGGCTTAAGAATCCTCTTGGTAAATGCATATATTGCTTTCTGAGCAAATTATAATAGCTCATCACATATATATTACCCATAAGAGTGCATTTATATTCTCTCTGGAACATGAGCCGGTTTGTGCCGTTTGGTCCATTATTCTGTCGCTATTTGGCTGGATTAAAAGTGATTAATTTTTATTGCATCTTCCGTGATTGAGTTCAAAACCTATATTGGATTTACGATTGCTTTTGAAGTATGTAACTCATCCGTAAGAAAAAAATTGCCATCATTACTGGATCGGAATAACTTCATGTATACGCGTAGTTTTTCGGGTACGATATTGCCCAACTATGAAACTTTCCATGTCTGGAATTAAAAAGCTCAATCCTTGAAGAAACCAACCGTCGCGAATGTAGCTCCACTGTGATTGTTCACAGCGTAATGTCGCCGACAGGATTGCAGCGGCCAACTCCACCGCACTTATAGCAAAGATGCCCTCTAGAAGAGATAATCCGTGTCCTCCACATTGCCTGTTGGATTCTTATGTAGTTCCTGCAACCGCAGTCACCTAAAGCAAGCACATCAAAGGGCGCTTCACAGGTCTTTTTTTTCTCTGCCTTCGTTCGTGCTACAGCCATCATTGTGGCGCCGTTCGTCAGAGCTTGGCTTAGTCGCGTTAATCCTACACTCTCGACAATGTTCTAATCCGCTTAGGGTGTGGGTAACCGCGTTTTATGTCCATACTCTGCCTGAGCCTTTCAGCTGCGATAGATTCTATGGTTCATATCCTTTTGGGAGTTGTTGGGTCGGTCGAGCACAGCACTTGGTTCTATAACTGGAAATATGTTTCTAGTTCTCTGTGGAAGAAAGATGAAGCCGCGTGATTATATGAAAGGCTGTTGAGCTAAGCACAAATCACCCAAAGGAGGTGCTGGCCAGTAACATTCCTTCTGTTCAACGTCGACCAAATTGTTGCGCGAATTTTCTGCGCTGTCTCGGTTGAATTTTGAGAAGTTAGCTTGTACAGAGAAAAAACGCTGGCCATCCTGGCTTAAGATAAAAAATAGACCACGCACTTAGAAGTTACGCATGATTTACAAAAACACTCATCCATATTGACAAGGCACGGCTGGTTGTTTTGAATGTAATTCATTGCTTGAAGCCAGCGATATGTCATGATTACCTATGCCGCTTTGAACTGCTACCGTATCGGGTTAGCGCTTGTGGCGCCGCTATAAGTATGCTTTCATCGAGAATTTTATAAAGGCAATGGACTCCTAAAAATATTTAATTACCTGTTTGCTCATTACCTTGTGAGGAGGCAACAAGCACTGGTCACAGTGCTTGGTTTAGAGGTGAAGCCCAAAACGAAAATGGCGCTGCTTTTGGGCCGTATTTCTCATGTTTTTGGAAAGAATGATGTCGCGCCAAGCTCAAGCCCCAGTTGACCGATTTGAGACGGCGACCCGGCTGTGGGTCCTGCGGTAAACTTTCTCTGTCTCTCTCTAAACGAAGTTTGGAGTTACTGCGCGATGTGGGGACCGACTCACACTAAACATCTGAAATGTCAGGTCTACTGAGCCTTCCCAGGATTCTGATAAAGTGATAGATGGCCCCTAAATGAGCACTATTTATAGAGTCATGTAATGAGTTATGAACAAATCCTTGGTCATATTATGATCCCATGCGCATACCCGAAGCGCGTCGAGAGAGATATGACGGCAAAAATGAGGAACAACTGCAGTCGTTCTCGTCCCCAAGAGCAGGTAGCGCATTCTAGATCGGCTCACAGATGGCGGTAACCGCACATCGGACACGCCAGGTGGTTCGGCTACTGAGCGGCCCTATGTCTTCGCCTTCTCTCGCTACTGTTCACCACTGTGGGAACTGTGCTCAATCTCCTCGGATCCTTTTGCGACCTATCAGCCTGTTTTATTACTTAGCGTGCTTGGCTTTTTGTCTATTTTGATTATTTATGCGCCACTGCTTTAAGCCGCTCCTGTTTTCCGGGATAGGCAGAGCTATAGGAATTTGAAGCATTAGTAGCGTTCGTCACATTAGCTCCCATTTAAGCGGACTTGCGGCTACGAAAACAAACATTTAGTAGAATTTATGGGCTATTAAAATATCAGAAACCGCCGATACTTGCAAAGCGCAGCGTACAAAACTCGCCCATCGTGCAGAAGCAGTATCGAGCGAAAAACAAGCGGCAAAGCGCGCATTCGCAACAGGTGCGACTGCGGGAGACGCGTTTTTGAATTATCGTCGCCGTTTCGGCGCCGGCGGAGGCGCCACCGCTGCCGCACAGGCCAGCGTCCACGGTATATCCACGGCGCTTCGACGGCTGCTTTCTTGGACGCGGGATCGAAACCGCCATCTGTTGCACGCGCGCGCTACAGATTCGGTGCCAGACGTGTTCCACGAGAGAGGTAAGCCAAGAAGGAGAGAAAGCTTCAGGAGAGCGAGAGAGAGAAGGAGAAAAAAAAAAGGCGCGGGAAGGGCGTAAAACCGCGCGAAAGAATAAAAGGGGAGTGCTACTGCGCCTGCGCGCGGTTGGTGGCTCGGTCTGCACGGCGGCGCTTACGACAAGGTCGCCGCGCGGCGGTTCTCAGTTTCGCGCGCCGCTGGCCGGAGCCAGCCCCGGGTTCTCTCCGTTAGACCGGAGTTTAGTCGTTGGCAGTCCGCCGTACCGGTCGAACGTGTGATCCCGCCGCCGGTTCATCGACCCGACACGCCGCGCTGCCGCTTGTGGTTTGCCTCTTCCTGCTGGATTCGGAAGCTCTGACTCTATTTGGTGGCAGTACTCACTTCGACGCGCACTCTCCTAATTAGCTGGCTGACATCTCTTAGTGAGAAGCTGTCTTTATACGCCGCTTTTTGTGGTGACTCTCTGTGTTGTCTCTTCGTACTGTATCAACCTGGGTCCTATGCGGAGCTAGTTCTGGTGGATGCCTTCCGGCCTTCTTTCAGTAAATGTACATATAAACATCCTGTTCTTAGGATTTCTGGAAACAATGGTAGAGAGCGCCTGAACTCAGCAGCTTAAGTGAGCTGTTGTCAAAATTTTCACTGCTTTTATTGACTTTTTTCGACCCGTTTCACCAGTAATGACTCCGTCTGACTGAGGGAGCTTCAGTCAGTATTCAAAGCCGGTATAAATTATCGGTACATTATTCGAGAAGTGGCGTGTGGAAGACTCTCCCTAGATTTGCCGTTTTACAGAAACTGGCTCCGTTAAAAATTCTGCAAAGTGAGTAGACTGCTTGTTGGAATCTCTGCTGTGAGTCACCGCAAGAAATGAGATTTCCTGTCCAGGTTTCGCCGCGTACGACGGTTGGCCATATGTACCACATGAAGTCTTCTACCGTCGGAAGCTACAGTCTAAAGCTGCGCACCTTGAGAGCTTAGAAGCTACCCGCGGCTAATCCTCGTTACCTGCTTTTGGCCTTCAACTCAATTTTCAGTGGTTTTTCTTCCTGTCAGGTGTTTGCAAACATTTCCGACCGTATACTGGCCTAACTTATCTTGGCAGTCTGTTGAGTAGGACGGCGAATACCCACTACCGGTTGTCCTCGCTGCCAGGTTCCACGTTTCACAGCGGAGTTGCTGTGAGTGCAATCACCCATCACAATCATATTGAAGTGCTGAACTTTGAACTGGAACTGTCACCTGAATCTTGCGGAGGAACAAGAGGCGGGGACGACGTTTCGCGTTCTACAATTGTGGTTGTCCTGATATGTGAGTACTCTTTGACTTTCCTACTTTTGTTGTGATCTGTACAGTTGCTTTAGTAGGATATCTGTTTGAGAGATGCCTTTGATTTGCTGGAGATGGGGGCACTAAAGGCTTTTTTTCGATGGTAGCTAGCGTTCGCTACCTCCTGAGCGAGTGTACGTGTGCGTCTTTGTGTATCGTTTTTAATCGTCTCCTAAAGTAGGATACGTGGCGCGAAGCCAAGCAAATATCTCGTGCAGCATTGGAGAGTGCCTCTCTCCCCGAATAAGCGCGCCAAAGTGGTCAATATTCATTATTTGTTAGCGGAAATAGTAATTAATAGTGAGCTTCCACATAGTTGCAACAAGTGGCAGTAGTGCTCCTGAAAATTATGGTCACGCTTTTCTGGGATGTGCTTTGCATGCTCTTTGACTGCAGTTTTTAGGAATGAAAACAGAATGCGCTGTTGGTATTTTTTAGTGCCGGCATTTGTTAAGTAGGTGCGTGTAGCTCTTCCAATTGTTAGCGTATTATTGGTGGCATGACTGGGGGTCCCGTCGTCACATCGCATTATGTACTTTTCATGTTTTATCCGACATATGCGCATCAAAGTAAATAATACTTCAAGGTCCAGAATACTTATACCTGGCAAAAAATCAAGAAAACAGCAAAAACGAGACGAATCTTGTTGATCCATTATTGGCCTCTTTTGTGAAATGGCATCATATGCATTGCTTTTCTGAGGACATTGTATAGCTCAGTGATTGTCAAGTGATAGAACTGGTGTCTTCTTGGCTATCGCAAGAGATTAATTAGATTTTTTTGCGTTTTTAGTTGCCGCAGACGTGTGCCGCATTACAAAAATCCGCCTAATACACCTAAGCTCAAGAACTTCTCTAATGTATCTGGAAAGCTTTTCACATATTTATTTATTTGTAAAATCTTCCAGGCATTAGGTGCTTTTCGTGGTCACAACAATAAGAATAAGATTTTTTGTGCTGTTGGATGAGTTATTGAGTCATGCTAAAGCACAGAAATGCTTTTCTGGAACCTTTATTGGCAAAATTGGAGCACAGAACGTGCTTAGGCAACGATGTGTCGTGGCACGACGAAAAGAAGCGACAAAAGAAAATTGTGAAAAAAACAGCCGGTAACAAGGAATTGATATGCGAAGAAGGGCTACGTCAAAGATAAGGAAAAAAATGAATGCGTTTTGTAAATTAGGTTGAGCCTACTGAACTCAACCTGCAAATACATGCAAATTTGTATGGAGTGTAACGCGTAGAACTGATGGCTGCCGGAATGTAAGAGTTTTATAGCAGACGCCGGCATAAAGAAAGTTTTAGTGTCGCGCAGGGAACATGCGGGTTGAGTGAGGAAGTTAGGAAAGGACGTAATTAGTATCCGATTATTTAAAAATCGATGTAATAAATTTATATTGGAATGAACATTTCTAGCCGTACGGTGAATTTCAGGCATCGCTCGCAATTCTTGGCATTCACAAAAAAATTAAATAAATACTTTTCTCTATATAACCCACACATAATCTTTAAGATAATGGCGAAAAAATTAATTGTGTGCACATTTCCTTCTGACGTATATGAAATGTTCCAGAGATGTGCTTGAAATTGAAGCACCTGGATTGGTAGTATAAGAACTGCAGGGACTGGGCGATGAGATGTGTTGTGTGTGTGTGTGTGTGTGTGTGTGTGTGTGTGTGTGTGTGTGTGTGTGTGTGTGTGTGTGTGTGTGTGTGTGTGTGTGTGTGTGTGTGTGTGTGTGTGTGTGTGTGTGTGTGTGTGCGTGCGTGTGTGTGTGTGTGTGCGTGCGTGCGTGCGTGCGTGCGTGCGTGCGTGCGTGCGTGCGTGCGCATTTGTTTTTAATAACATGCGGACGGTTCATAACAGCACCTGACAATATTTCAAATGTGGCGCACTGTTTACAGCGATATGTCCAAGAAAGCTCTGCTTGAGCTTAAATTTAGCTTTAGAATCCGCGAAGTTTAAAATAAAATGTTGCCGATCTGACAGTGCTGATTACCAAAGCGCAGCCGTCAAGCGAAGGCGTCGGAGCATATCGATGAAAAGTGTACATTAAGGCACCGCATATGTTCCGACAAGGCATAACTTCGGAGATGCGCGCAGCTGTTTTGACGCTGCGAAAACACTGCATGCATAATGCCGGGACGCCAGTGCGCCTGACAGAAGAATAGGTTCTTGAGCATCAAGGCAGAATATATGCTATTGATCAGAATTTTTCGCAAGAAACTCTAGCAACAAAACCGCGCTGAAAACAGCAGCAGATGTTCCAGAAAATATTTTAGCGACAGTACTGGTGCTCTGAAATGGTCAACACGTCGATGTCGCGGTGTGATGAGTCGGCTATGCGCTTTTCACTCATGCAGTTGCGCCTTAGCATTTAGTGCGTCTTATGACTTCTTTTCCGCCGCACCACTTCGCGTACAGTGCTTTAGACCACATTCACAAAAATATAAGCCGCTTCATTACCTAAGAAGATATTCAGAGGCAAGTTGTTTTCACTATCGCGAAAGAAATGATAGCGTTAAATTTTTGCATTGGTTCAAAAAACGAGTGTGGAGGATGTCGCTGTCAATGTCTTTTCGTAAACGTGCTAGAAAAATCTTAGAATGTCTTGGAGTAAATAACGAAGCTTATTTGCGCATTTTTTTCACGATAATACGCAAGTATCATTCAATATTTGTGTATAAAACATAGGATTTACATGGAGGTACAATTCTTTTATCCGCTTGAAGTACTATTCTTCTGGAATGCTGTAGTTTTACACTGTGAAACTCAAGAAATAGGTAAAATAAGTAATGAGCTTTTATAGTTGTATCGTGACCAGAAGGTACACATATGTGTAGGTAAGCTGAAATCGTCATAGTATGAATATTTTTGGGCATTTCGAAAAAAAAAGACGTTTATGGAAGGTGTGAAATGTGTTTTGGTTTAGACAAATCGCCAAATCCTTCGCTTCAACTTCCATGCCGTACCTTGTGAGAGACGCTGGTTCCGTGAGAGGAGATGAAGACTTGTGCCAAGGTTGCCTTGAAAAACTTTTGTGATGTACCCTGCTTGTACGTCCCAGAGCTTTTATTTTTCATGAGAGCCTTTGTTCGCTTTGGCTGCTTCGTTTTTATTGCACTAATGCAGAGAACCACGCAATTAAAAGGAAGTTTCAACGGGTTTAGGTTCCAGCCTGCTGCGGACGCCTGCAGTGCAGTCCTTGTAGATTTCATTTGGTACTGCGCTCAGAGGAAGTAACCAATAAGCGTGCACTGCACGCCGCAATCAACACTTCGGAAACATTAAAATCAAGTTTTTGAAATGCATTTTGTAAAGAAAACAGTCAGAAGGATGATAAGCAACAAAGCTTATATATAAATACTGAGACCCACGAAAATAAAAAGGAGACGCGTATTACTGATCCACTGCTATGCATTTTTCAAAAGCCCTACTTATATGGTACCCATTACTAACAACTCGGTTGTAAAGCCCTATTCTGTGTAGTTTGGTACTGGCTGGAATGCTTTCAAAACCCCTTTGGATGGCGGCTGTTCACTGTGCGGGACTGCCCAAAGCGACGCTGAGCTAATGCACGCCTAGCACTACTCGCCGCTAGGATCATTTCCTGGAAAGCTAGCGGCTACGCTAATCGACGCAGGAGCCGGTGCTTGCACCAACACACGCGCTGCTCGAATAGACTGGTGTAATTAAAGCGCTCTCTCGAACCAAATAAAGGCGCGGGGAGCTCTCAGGGGGCGCAGAAATTATATTGGTTTCGTTTTTTTTTTGTTGCAACTGAAATGCAGAATTGTTTAATCAAGGCGGAGGTGGCCCGAATACGACGTGAAAAAAGTATTCACTTGTATGCTTCTGAATCGTCTTTAAAAAAAACAAAAAGAATGGCGAAATGCCTCCTAGATAGTTTTAAATTATGCAAAACATATTGAGCCTAGAAAACTTCGATTCAAAGCGTAAGTAAAACACATGAAACATGAATCAAAGCAATTTTTTCAAGACTTCTATACTAGTGTACCACTGAACGCTAAAATGTTGAATGCAGAGAATAGAGAGAACAATTTATGAGCTTGTTAATAAATTCTTGCTACGAACACACCATGCATATGATATGGCTGCTTGGGGAATTGGCTAGTGTATGTTTATAAGGACAGTAATAATTGTTCGGTTGAAATGTCGGATCCTATGACATACCCTTATGAGATGTCTCTGAGTTGGTTGCCAACTTGCCTCTTTCTCCAGCCAGTATGGGGAAATTCATATTACACGGATAACAAGAGTAACTTCCTTCCATAGCCAAACATTGAATCAGATTGAAAGATTATGAACTCTTGAGTCGGCGCTTATTGCAACGCTTACAAAGCGAAATGAACACTTGTTTAGTTGGAAGTCTGAAAAGGAGTAATAGAAGGCTTAAAGACGTGCACAAATTATGTGCGATGCAGAGAAGGTTTTAGAGTCGACGGCCGAACGAAACAGCACAAATTCCTTATTGTTGTCTGAGTTTCAAAGTAAGCATCGTTAAAACCATTCATTGTGATTAAAAATTGAGAAAAAAACTATGCTCAGTACTGATTTTTATCTCTCTTTTTCAAGATGGAGCGGTATCGCTTTTTAAATTTGCCAATCTATTTGCACATGTATTCCACGTAAAAGTCTATTACTGACCAGCGTGTAAACATGATCTTCAGTGGCACATGTCATTGTTTACAGAACTCGTCCCCGAGTTTCGAAGCTAGACCATTAGCCTATTTTATGGGGCGAAGAAAATTTTCACCGCACCGTTATTTCTACCGGTTCATGTGCAATGTTTGCTCGGTGCATTCGGCCATTACTCAGCATGCACAAATAGAATTTTGGGAACAATTGCTTGTCGGTCTCCACAAATGCGTGCCAACCACTAATTCTATGAGCCTAGCTCTTATTTATCAGCGGCATAAAAATATAAACGGTGTCTGTCTACGCCAACAAGCCTGTTTTGTGGTAAAGTAGGTGTGTGAATATTTTCTTACAGAACTGAAAACATCCGCTGTTAAGGGACAAAAAGAATCGAAGCACGCATACCCTGACACGAGAGAAGCGAATAGGAGACCTGGTCACTTCACATTGCACTTGCCAGTAAACAACGCAAGTGTTCCGCGACATAGTTATATATTAGGCAGTCCATCTGGAGAAGCCTCGCGACGTAGCATCTACTCTTTGATGCTGTGGAAGTGTGCCAGCCAATGGTCGAATAGCATGCAGTAGTAATACCACAGGCAGTGGTGAGGGAGCACGGGCATTGGGCAGCGAGTTCATTTCCTGCCCCGAAGCGCGCGGTCGATGGATGGCCATCGCTTCAGACGATCAGGGTCGCATGGGAGGCCTGTTAGGCACCCAGGAGGCCACTCTCAATTAGCGTCTGATGCGATCGTTCGGCGACTGGGTACGGCCGTTTGGCGCATGGTTTATTTATGCGTTCTTAAACATACGCAGCACGCTCTCTGCCCGCGACCGAAGGAAAACAGTTTGCCCGAGCGTGGTCTAACGAACCATTGCAATGAACCCAGTAAAGCCTCCTTACTGCAGCGTACAATACTTTTTCGTGATGCAGTCTGACATCACTGCCGTTTGAATTGAATGGCTTTGTCTTTTCCAAAATTGAATTGGTTTCACAATTTTGAAGTGCAGCGCACTAATCATGGCTGAGAAGTTCAAAGTGCAAAGACTCATAAAATTATGGATTTAGTGAACGAAGCGCTATGCCTAGTGATAGATTTGAAGAAGAAAAAAAACTCTTTCTTGGTTGGGAACAGCAAACTCGAAAATGGCAGTGCCAAAGGTCTCCAGATGTTTCTCTATAAATATGAGACAACTATATATGATCCTTCTACTCTTTTCCCTTTTAATTGAATTCGTTTGTCGTTGTTCGTTCATTTTGTTTTTTCCAGTGTTTTTCCCTCTGAGCAAGCGTACCACGTGCGGCGCATGCCACTTCGCAGGATCCCATGCGTCAGCGCTTCGTGCTCAGAATTGTCGCACCCTCTTTGTTCGACACACGCGCGAAGACTTCCATGTTTCTCTATGTTGCCTCTGTGTTCTTCTATGAAGCCTTGCACGGCGCTGGACCACGGCTCACAGATATAAACAGCATTCACTTTATTAGTTTCTTTCTCCTTGTTATACTTCAAGGCACGTGCGCATGCGTATGAGCTAATTTTTGACCTTCTAATTTGTATTTTTTCTCGCTGCTACGAATGCTACTGCAACAACTAACAAAAACAGAGATGGCCGTGCTTGTAAACGCGCGGCCGCTCTCCATATGTCAAGATGCATAAACGACGGTGAAAGAGCGCTGCTTGTGGGACGTCGTGCGAGCCGCACGACGTCGGTCTTGCACACCAGACGGGCTCGTGGACTCGTCCGTTTGTGTTATCCGAGCCCCGGGGCTGTGCGATCCTTGTTTGCAGATCGCATAGCATGGTAAACCATGCTATGGTAATGATGCTGGAGGCTTTTTGAGCTCGGCGAAGCTTCTTTGCGCCCAGTTGCATGAAGTGATTCGCGCTTTAGCGTACGCCGACAAACTTCCATGATTGGTTTTTCATGCTTGCGTAACAGGCGCGCGCACACACACACACACACACACACACACACACACACACACACACACACACACACACACACACACACACACACACACACACACACACACACACACACACACACACACACACACACACACACACACACACACACACACACACACACACACACACACACACACACACACACACACACACACACACACACACACACACACACACACACACACACACACACACACACACACACACACACACACGCACGCACGCACACACACACACACACACACACACGCACGCACGCACGCACACACGCGCGCACACACACACACACACACACACACACACACACACACACACACACACACACACACACACACACACACACACACACACACACACACACACACACACACACACACACACACACACACACACTCGCACGCACGCACGCACACACACTCGCACGCACGCACGCGTATTCAGTTGAGACTTTTAGGAATGCTTCAGCTGGTGCAAAGTGACAATTTCCAAAGATGCCTACCTTGTTAAGGAACCGTGTTAATATTTGGGAATTTTTATCCTATGATCTATGCAAACTTCTAATATTTGACATCTCAAGACAAGACCTTAAATGGTTCTTAAATCAGTTGCGTTTGTTTCTGTGTAATAGTTCCTAAAATAAAAATAAATTGTATTAAAATATTTTTCTCTGTATACTGATGACACTTTATACTCATTTGAAAGCTACCAACCAAAGCGATGCAGATTGCAGCCCTGAACACTATTTTTTTTTATATTTCCAAGGTCATCAGTCTTTAGCCGAAAATAAAACAAAATGCTACGTATACTGTTCTTAAGTTATTGATAGTAACTTTGCTTTCATAGAATTCGTTAGTGGCCATAGTGCTGCTTTAGACGATTTTCTCCACATTTTGTTAAGCATAATTGTTCAATCTGTTTAACGGAGCAACGACGGCGTTGCTTTAAAGTTTTAGCATGTCGTCTCAGTTTGGCCTACATATTATGATCTAAGGAGGAGAAAAAGCTTTATTGCAGGAAAGGCAATTGGATGGGGGAGCGCCGAGCAGTTTGGCCGGTTCTCTTCGTTCAGGACTTCGCTGATTTGAATGCTTCGCGAACCGGGTGGACGATCCGTTGCTGGTCGTCCAAGGGCTCGCTTGCCAGCGCTGCCCGTCACTGCTCGTATGTGTTTTCTGTGTGTGTTAGGTTTTATGGTTTGGCTGTGCACCCCCAGAACACGTGGAAAATGTTGGGCAGGCACCACTCCAGGGGCACTTAGAGCTATAGTGGGTTGCATATATTTTTCTCGTAGCACAAATGTTAGGACAGGCACTGTTTTGAATCAGTTGACAATTTGTGGCTTCTGTGGAATTGGAGTAATCGCGGCTTACAGTCTAGATATTCGAGAAAACTGCGTTAACAATCTACGTATTGCTGTTGCTTCAAAAGGCCCAGTCGCTGCTTCCAGCGCGTCGAGTATTCAGCGAAATTTCGCTAAAGGAACCACATCTGTTTTCTAGAACCCACAGCGATAGTTCATCAGACTAAAATGCAAATCAGATTCCCCTCGTTATTAGTTCTCTATTACTGATGTCTTTCTGCATGCTACTGTAATGCTTAGCAGTTTATTGATAGGCACTATATGTGACCTGCATGTCAAGCAAGCATCTTTTTTCGGGGTATCACGTTCCTCTGTAAACATCTGACTTGAAACTGCATGTTTAATTTGCAGAAGAGTGAAAACATTCAATCTAAATGCAAAATTTGCTTGAGTGTATGCCCCAAAAAGCACCGTCGTCGCAAACAGCTGTGTGATTACCAGCCATGTTATCGCTCCACTGAGCAGAGGGGGACAAAAACCGAAAATATGCGCTGTGAGGCAGGGTTTTTTTCAGGAATGTCCATTTGGGGAAGGAAATTATGCTTGTCTTTCCTGCTCAAAAACGAAACTTCAGCTCAAAAAGGAAACATGTGATTTTTGTCTAATTCGCACAGCAACTGACGCAACGTTTATTTCAAGCCCCGATGCCCTAAAGTGTACTGCTTAAAAGAGCGCTGCCTGCGTACACTGAGTCCGCTGTTTTCTTCCCTGTTGGTGTGGACCCTGCAGAATGTTACAGCATAAATAATATATGATCTAGGCGCCTCTGCTTGTGTAGCATCAAAAAGAAGCTCTGCCTGCAATGTGTTCCCATTTTTTTTGCTCTTTGTGCGGTGGCATTTGCACATACGCGTTCAGCGATGCTACCGATGGCGAACACGCGAAATTAGCATAGACTACTTTCCGACAAAGGAACTGACTTTGGAACCTTGCTGAACGTATTTCTGGTGATGTCTGCGTGTTGCCTCTAGCGGAAAACTTTGAGAAAGGAAAAAGAAAGTTTATGCTATAAAAAGAAGCGCCGCGGCTGTTCTCGTGAGGTTTTATCGTTCTTAAAGAATATTTGTTTTATTTTTATTTTTATTTATCCACTAAAGACTTCAAACTCGCCGTGGTCGGCCGCACGCATATCAAATGAATGCCATTGCTTTCGTGAAACATTTTCATCGTTAAAATTATCTTCGTCAAAATTAAACTGAGCGCAGCGATCGGCGCTGCATTTTTATGTTTTCAAAGCCTTACAGTCGTAGCTTAGCAAGACTACTATTGGTCGTGGGCATGGCAAATTCAAGACGCCGGACTAAAATGAAAAGTATGTCATTTCACTTGGTGATCAGTGTGGAGGAACCAAATTCGTTACATCTGTCAGACGAGGGCGCGAGCATGGCCTTGTTAACGTCATCTCAAGCTAGGGATGCGATGAAAGGGAATATGAGGCGGTATGCATCTTGCGGCAAAATATTTAAGCTTCCTGCATAGTTCTTTACTATACTTCTTTACAACTTCTTGGAAAATAAAGCGGAAGCTAAAGCGCCGTTCAAGTTTATCTCCTCCTACGCAAGAAATGTATATTCCTCGCTTCCAGTTAGCAGTCTTCACTTAAATCGTTGTTTAATGTAAATATTCAATATTTACAGAATTTTTCTAAAGAATTGCACACTGGAAATGTTATAAACTGAGGTAAAAGTGTCTTTTGTTTTTTACAACGGCTTCGCTACGCATGTGTTTTTACAGAACGCTTGCATAGGTTGCGCCAGGTAGACTGGAGCTGCCGTCCGGAAAGAAGCGTGCCAGGCGGCCTGGCACCCTGTCGAGCGGCTGAACTGTTTCTCGGAATAACATAGCCGCGCACGGTCCGCCCTGCAGTCTTCTCTTCTTTGTCAATGAAAGCTGTCACCGAGAGCATATCCTGTGCAGTTATCGTGTGTACAGGATGTTACAAAATTAAAGCGTTTTGGTAGTCTGAAAAAAAGGTCCCCTAGTATAAACGGGCAGGAGATGTACGCAGGTATATTTCTTTGCACCGGGCTCTGCATTAAACAAATATTAGAGTATTCTAGAGCCGTCTGGGACAATATATTTAAACAATACAGCAAACATTGCGTACATTCTTGCTCTGTCCACATTGGCGGACTCTACTTCTCTAAGACGTATGCGAGAGGCTGAATTTACACCTCGTTCCTCAAAAGCAGTGGACATTATTTTCGCGTTTTGTTTACCACTTGGATTTTACGGCGATTGTTCAAAATATATGGCAGAACTTAAACAAATCTACGTTGAAATTTTGTAAGTGTATTGAGATCACGTAGCTTAATCACCATTGTCATCCTGCCTACGCCCACTGGACGACAAAGGCCTTTCCCATATCTCTCTAACTCTGTCTTGTGCCTGCCGAGGCTGCCAAAAGGCCTTATCCCTGCAAGCTGCTTAACCTCATCCTCAAAGCTAACATTCTGCCGCGCCATTCTACGCTTGCCTTCTCTTGGAATCGAGTCCGTTACCCTTAACGACCGTCAGTTATGTTGGCTAGCAGTCCATTCTTGCCCATGCCCATTTCTTTTTCTTGATTCCGACTGGGATGTCACTGTCACATGGCCTGTAAGAAGCTTATTATGAACAGTTCCTTAACGTGTTGCAGAAACACTGCACACGCCATAACAAAAGGCATGAGGCACCCGGCGACTATTTTTTTATCATTGCTTCCAAAATAAAGCAAGCACAAGCACCTGGCATGGAGTTTTTTCCAGTGCCTCTAGAAGACAATAAACATTGACAACTGCAAGGGGTTCAGTACGTTTCATCCTCGTACGCGTAAAGAAACTGATTTAAAATTCGCACAATAACTAGCCCAATAGAACGCTTTAAGCTTTTTCCTAGCAATCAGCCCAGCTAGTGAAAGGAACGCTGTGATACCGAAGCCGATTTCACCGGCTCCATCTTAAAGCAGCGTAGCCTTAAACAGAAGTAGAATTGCGTATTCCAGCAAATGATTTTTCTTTCAGTTCTGTTGAAAGTCCACATATATGGTGCGTATATATTTTTAATATTTAATCGCAAAGTAAACAGTGGTGTAATTTTAAAGAGGAGTCTAAAAAAGTGAGAATATATAGTCTTGATACAACATGAAACAACTATATTTACCAGCCATTTTATGTAAAGGTAACGCAGAGAAATATTCTGCCATTGCACTTCCGACACCTATCTTTAATCGATTCTGTTGCAACCAAACAAGAAATGCTCTAGCAAGCGGCGGTGTGCGTGCAACTAGATGTGCATATGCTCGATTTTTGCTTTTCCGAGGGCGCAAGTGCTAGCCAATACAGAACAACTTCACCGTGATTTTTACCATTGCCGGCAACAGCTCCAACCACCACCTGAGCGAACAAATTTTCATTCATTCATTCATTTCCCTCCAGCATTAGGTGGCCCATTAATTAGCGTCAGCTGTAAGCTGGATCCTTTTTCTCTCGCTATGCATTTCAGTCATTCTCTACCGCACAGTAAAATACTTCGCATAATAATTCCTGAATGCCTATATTCAGTTCCTTCGAGCGTGTCACAAATGTCAGTTAACATGCGGCCGACATACCGTTCGGAGACAATGTCAAGGAAGTAAGGAGAGTGTGCATTACAGAATTATACAAAACGGATACATTAAATGCACGCATTTCTCTGATGACCCTGCGTGAGGTGTTCAAATCCAGTCGCAAATAGATGAGTCTGTCTCAAAAGAGGATACTAATTATCTACCATCCTCTTATCTGCCCAGTACTTTCAGTTGTACTGTATATTTGCCTGTCATCCCGACAGAACTGTCTTTGCAGTAACAACTAGGGAGAGCCTGAAGCGGTGTGTATGTTCAGGCATAAACTTTCTATGTCAAAATAAGTTTTGTTACGAAAATAACATTTACAAAAATGCAATAAAATCAGTTATAACGACAGAGAATTTCCTGTCGTGTTTCTGGGAGATCGCACACATGTCCAAGCACTGTGACCACGTTTCCAGTTTTTAGCGGTGGAATCGTCTGCGCTAGTGACGCTGCTGAGCAGAGTTCGAGTACAACAGTCTTTCCATGGCTTCAATGTATTTCAAGTATTCAAGCATTGTTTCTTTCTCGACCCTATGGAGTAGATGATACGTGGGTTGCACCCTGCAGCCCTAGAGTAGCTAATCTGTGCTCCATAGAGGGCTTGTGGTGCCAACCCGTACGAGATAAATCAACCTTGCATCAACCCTCTCAACCCTCTCTCTTGCATATCTGTTTCTTGTCTGTATCCACTCTTGCTTTATATGTGACGGCATGACCTTCCTGCCTACTCTGAGCTTCCCGGTAAAGGTAAATGTGACGTCAGTTGCGGGAATTTACACAATTTTCCTAAGGGCAGTAACTTTTTGAATTCTCTTCAATCACACGCACCCAACATACACAAACACACACATTGATTGTAACTTTTTCACTTTGCGAAAATTCCGTTAAATACCTGGGACAATTAGCCGTTCATGAAATAGCAACCGCAGTGAACACCTTATATTTCGCCTGAGATGCGCGGGCCCTGCCTCTAGGTCACTTTTAAAGCAAAATGAAATTGCAAAATCCTTACAGTGTAAGAAGTAATCATAGATTACGCCGTAATATTTCACTTCGAAGGTTTACATGGTCGTGAAATAAAAATTTTTGTAAAATTTACCGAGATGAAAGAGGAGCTTGAACATTAAAATACCCTTGAAACTGAACGAGGCGAAAGAGTGCGAGGTAGTTTCGCAACATTCGTTCAGGCATTAAATTACCGCACTAAAAGGACTCTAGCTGGCAAGAAACGCGGTTTATTATGTTGGAAAAGAAAAACCGTTAGGTGTAATTACGTATAATGCTCTCGCGCCCTGCTTAATGCGCTCTAAATCGCGGCAGAACACCGCGCTCCGCTAATGACCCGCAAAATAGCTCATTTTTTTCCTTTTTGCTTTTTTAATAATGTGCGAACTGCGTAGCTAGCACATTAGAATGCGTCCGACCGCTCTATTTCAGTCCCTAGACTGGTCCCGCATGAGGCGAGATGCATGTCATCGCCTGGTGATTTCACATGAAATATTGGCCACGTGGCAGTTAGGCTGCATCAAAATAACACGACTACACCTTAGGTGCCATAGGTGCTTTTGTGTTATTTTTTAATTTCTTTTGGCGCTATTCTATAAAGGAGAACCACCGGCACGTGTTTCGAATTGTCCAGGATAGCGTAACGCAAGCCATTATGTTGAATACAAAGAAATGCAACTAAAGAGAAAGAGAGAAGAAAGGTGATGCGGAACTGTACACCCTGGATGAGTTTCTGCCATACTGTGCGCCACCTTGCACGACACCTTTTGGAAATCTGCACATAAAAAAAGAAACATAATGCTTCCAGCAGATAAACACGCAAAACTCAAAGAATGCAGTGGAGATTCCGTCACATTCAGAAATCCACAGGAGAAGCAAAGAAACTTAGGAGCAAACGTTGTTACGCTGTACTCTAGCGTCAGGCTAAAAGCTTCGTGAATAGCCTTTGGATCCCAGTGTTCGCGCTTTTGCAGGCCAAAAGATGGGACGCGTGTGCTATTTTTTAGCAGCAATGCATTAAAATAATTAGTGACCTCCTAGGTCGTGTAATACTAACCGCTTTCAGACAAACTTGACAAATCTCGAAACCATAGCAGATGCAATAAGGAGGTTTCCAGGCTGGTGATTAGTGATTGTAATAAAAGACACCGACACAAGAGCTACAGGGCTATGCATACGACAGGAGCGAGCTACATTTGCAACAAAGGAATTTAGAGGGGTATATTACTATTACATTCTGTTCATCGTGGTGTTAAATAGAGAACCAGTTGCAAGACCAGCTATCACTATTAACGCCAGACCCAGCAACAGCTGTTAAGCTATTTATGCATTACAATATATTGGGGTAGACAGTGTGAGAACTTCCTCATATCTTGTGGTTATAGGATGCTCTTTTTGTTTACCGCACATAGCCGCTTTTTGTCTATGTCTCCTCTCGAGACCACCGCTCTTGAAGCGCCGGGCCGCCAATGGTCCAATCCTCGGGAAGCACGTTTCGCAGCAGCTGCCGCAGATGCACAGGGCCACATTACTACTCTCTCGCCACACCCTTACTACTTTGTTCACTGTAACTGCGTTCCCGTGCTCGGTTACCGTGGTAGTACTTCCTACACTGTCGACATACCCTGCTCCTCTTTCCACTGTACCCTCTTTCCATTCTAGATTAACTGCCTTCCGGCTGGTTTCCGTAGAAACTACCTCCCTGTTGCGCGTTCTCACGCTTTCTTCATGCCCTCCTCCTTCTGCAACAATCACCCATCGGCTGGCAATTTTTCTGCTTCTGTCAAACCGTTTTCTTTCCACGATAAGCACTATCCGGCTGACTAACGTTGTAGCCATCCTCTAGGTACCCCTTTCTACGCTCTCGCCATTAAGCCACCTTCTATTTCAACCCTCCTTGTCCTTGCAGGGTAACTACCCTCCGTGTGGTTTCTGTCGCAATCGGTGACCGATTTCGGCTTCTTACACTCTCAGCATACCTTACTCGTTACTACGCACTACCAATACCCTCCTAGTTCCATGGAATCGATCCTGTGGTATCCATCCTTCGGTTTTGGATTTCTGCGCTCGGCTAACCTTTCTCCTTGCGCTGTTACCACACTGCGAGTGGTTCCCATGGCAACGCACTCACCGGTTACGCGGAAATTGACAAACGGCAAACCACGACAGATTACTAAGACACAAAGCCCAGGAACGGGCGCTTAGCAGCTGTCAGTGTAAAAAAAAACTGAGTAACAGTAAAAGGTGTAAGATAAATTCAGCACAACCCGGAAGATAACACAGCCTCTTGTCACCGTATGACGCCAAAGACATAACCTTCGCATGTTGCATGAAGATTTGTATTACCTGAGCTCTTCCTATTTTCTGGGAAAGGCTCTTCGGTTTGCTCCTGGGTTCCACTATGCGGTGACATTTTACGGTACTTTCGAAATAATTCACTCTTGCCTAAGAATTTACCAAATATTTTTTTTTGAAAATGGCTACTCTCATAAAAACATAACAAGATTCGACTAATACGTTTTGCCTTTTCATCAACGCTAGCATCTTTCGCACGCATTTAAACATACCAGCAAAAGTCAGTTTGCTCTCTAACGAGGCTACAGGGATTTCAAATTCGTTTTGAAGAGCAGTGTTTTTTTTAATAGCTAAAGTAGTAAATGCCTTGATGCTGCGGGCGGTGCCAGATAATCACTGCAAAAAAGCAGCATGTTGGTTGTGTTTGCCTCTCTGACAAAGTCATTTAAAAGATTTTGATCAGCTCTTCATCTATGAAAACACTGTGCTCCACTTAGAAATGCTTCAATCAAAAACATTCTTAACCCTGAGGTCCCACTCCAAACTTCGTAGCGCTTATAAGAAATTGTAGCGTTTTGAAATCAGTGAAGTACTTTGCTGCCAAAGAAGTAGGGCTAATCAGAAATATGCACTTGGGTGTCGTATATCCATTTTATCACTGGGAAAATGAGGGGGTTGCGCATTGGCTAGGACTCGAAAGAATGCATGAGATTTCTAAGCTTTAAAGTTTCTGCTGCGAAAGGCTGAATAGTCCGAAAACTTTCAGGATAAACTGAATACTTAAAAAGTCAACTGCCTAAGGTTCGCAATGAGAACTTTCCTAGGCGTCACCTTCGTTGCTATGGCAAGTTTCCGTGTAGAACTACTTCATTGCGTCAGTACAAAATCAATGCTTTCTAAGAATTTAAGCATCTGCAGGGCTACAGCACTCATGTACTCCGCCGCGCGTCGCCTTCCTAGGGTTTCGTGTTGCAACAATTGGAGACACTGAGTGAACTTTCAATCTCTCGTTCCCTTTAAGACGAATGCCAAACGGACATCTTTTAGCGACCGAACCCGACCTCTGTGATTCGACTTGGGGCACACTTCACTTCAAGAGAAAGAAAATGTTTTTTTTTTTTGCACCATTGTTTAGAATTTTATTATGTTTAGTCTGCGTTGGTCAGCGTGGCAGTCCTGTTCGTTTTAACAGCTGCCTAATTCTATTGTGTCAAAGACGATGTGTGAGATTTTAAAGCAGAAGCATGCTTCAATAATGCAAAAAAGAAATATGCCGCCACAGTCTGGAAGATGTTGGAGTAACTGGCGTTAGCTGTTTGGTGGCACAATCTATCCTCAATGCTATGTTAGGCTACTTTTCCATACCTCACAGCAAGTGGGCACCTACCATCTTGAGGTTTGGATATTTTTGACCAATTCGGGCGGAAAAAGTTTTTTGACTCTTTGGAGGGCCATTTTTTCTTACCTCAAGGCAGGAGGTGCCCGGCCGCCATGAGGTATGAAAGTGTGAGCTGCTGGGTGCTGACGTTCGGCCGCCATGTTAGCTTGAACATAACTAAATATTAACCTAATTATGCGGTACTGGTTTCTAACATATATGTTGTACTCATCGAGCAACTTACGAATATGCCGTTCGTTACTTCATGACGTCATCGGTTAATTAATTATAAGCAATGAACTTAAGCCTAACTATAACTAAATATTATCTTCACTAGTCCATATTGGTATCTAACGTGTTCTGCTCATCTAGGCTATTGAAAATATCTAATTCGTTTTATGATGGCATCAATAATTACTGAGTTATAAGCGAATAACCCTTAACGCGACTAGTTAATTATGACGTCAAAAAACCAGTGACCTTACGAATCAGTCACCAATTCGATATACTAATGACGTCACCACTCAATCGCCAATTGGGTTTCTCTATCGGTTCACTATGGGGCCACCATCTTGAATTCCACGGACTTAGAAAATTTCACGCCTAAGGGAGTGGACAGCAGAGCCCAAGGAATCGAGAAACGTGATGAATAAGAGCTAACGCTCTTAAAACAAGGGAGAAATAGTGGGATTTATTTTCGTCATAAATTATTATTTTAGAGGGTCCACGAAACAAATTAAACCGCAACTTCTTTTCATTCCATCAGATTGAAGCCATGGCGCTGATCAGGCAGGAACAAGGCCTTGCGCAGCAACAAGGGTGATTAAGGAAGATAGACATGGTTCAGTTCGATGTGCGCGTGGAGAACAAGCCTTCAAGACATATTAATGAAGTGTCTTCGGGGCTTGCCAGCAGCACTGGAAACTATTCGGAGCCCATGCCTCCTGCTTCTTTTCGCGGTTCGATCGTCAGTGTTAGCGTTTTCTTTTCGACGAAGGGGGTTTTAGGGGACGCGAATGCATATCAGATGCTAGTGATGTTTTCTTCATGTCATTTGTCGATTCAGAAAATAACGACGAAACTGGATAAACACTTCAAGAAAAGTTTCACTTTGATTGCATCGTAAACGTTTATTTTAAGTTAACCAGTGCAGGTCGTTACGAGCTGCCTTGTTAACGTGTTAGCCTTTAATTTTTGCATGTTTTGCCCAGGGAGACTCAAACACGTCGTAACGGCATTTGGAAATTGAAACATTACTTAGCTTTAACTTCTTGTGCCTCACACCCCCAAATAAAAGCTCGAAAGTGTCGATCTCTCGAAACGTTAGCCCCTTATTAGTCAGTCAATGCTACGTTCTGTGCATTCTCATCAGGTCATTGCGCGAAGTTACCAATGAGCAAGATCGTGCACACAAAACCCATCTTCATCATCTTCACTTAGCGAAACACGTGTTCGTTGGGAAATCTTTACACATCTACAGACACGACGGCGCTTAGTAAACACCTCCGTACCCCGCTGTTAAAAACAACTTCTTCAGCCAAAGTACTCCCAAGCGGCTAATTACGACGCTAATTATCGAGCTCACAGCTTATGCACAGCAGGCTGGTGATGGCACTCGGGTGCGGGTAATGAGCATTTCTGCCGAGGTTGAACGGCCTGTCCGCGCTGAGCCGCAAGGAGACTGCTGTTCGTCACTTGAGTGAAAAAAAGAACACTCCAAGGGATTGAAAAATATCCGAATTTAGCCCGTTTAGAAATAATTGAGCAACATAGTGACGACAGGAGCGCTGCTTACGACCAGGGGACGTTGACCGCTGCCGGCAGGCTTCGGTCGAACGCACCACCACACAATGCTGAGTGGATGCATTAGACCGTGTGTGTGTGTGTGTTTGTGTGGAGGTGCCTGTGCGTGCGTGTGGATACGTCTGTGTGTAAAAGGATTTTGCGGCAAGCGTTGCACTGCTCTGCCACCTCCTTTTCAAATATCGCTCTTAAAGTACGACGCGGACCGGTGCTGCGTTGCTTCACAGAATTAAAGCAATTGTGTGGGAAACTAAGCAGATGGCTTTAGGCCATCGGAACTCCGGTGTTTCGCGTGTCTCCTTCGACGCAGCTGGAGAAAGCCTCTAGCAAGACATGCCGCGCAAGTTGTGTAGTGCAGCTTCTAAAATAAAATGCCAGAGCTCTCCACGGCCAAAGCTCAGCCCTCCCTTCCCTCCCAACCCACCCCGCCAGCCCTCCGAGGCTATACTGATAAAAAAGAAATGTGAGATAAGAATCCGTAAACCTTGAAACGTGCGTGGCTGAAACTCTTGTTTAGCTACATCGCTCCAGCAATTTTCGTCCCTCACAGCTTTAATCGTTTTGGGACGTTAAACTCTATAAATTCAAAATATTAAAGTTTAGAGGTTTTGTCATATGTAGTTCTAGTTTCGCTTGATGAGAGTAGCATCAATAAGAAATAAGTTGTGTAGAGGGTTTGCTGAAGTGATGATCACGACTTCGTCGACTCAGCTGCTTCGAGTGAATTATAGAACTCTATACAACACTTACTCCTGCTTGAATGTACCCGCTATCGGTTAGTGCACGGCTTCACAGCGACAATATCTTCCCAGAAAATGAATAAATATACCTTCGTCTTGTCGAAAGGCATTGTTATTATCTGATATGCGCGCCATTCGGTCACTTTAGGAGGCAAAACGCAAATATCCGCTCCGTATGCTGCAATCTGGGCCTTGTGGTCTGGACGACCCGTCTCTAATGAATTTAGGGTGCAGACTGCATAAAGTAGTTTTCGCAGCTGAAATCAGGAACAACACCTTCAAAAATGCTTTATTGGCTCTAATCTTCCTTGCTTCCTTCCGGGACTAAAGACACACTAATACTCGCTGACCTGTACGCGGCTTCAAAATAATGCAGCCTCTAGGTTGTGATTCTTGGTTTGCGCCCTTGACGTAAGAGTAAAGTCTACAATAACGCTCTGTAGGCTGACTGGCAGCCCACAGAGGCCGGATTTGAATGAGCAGGCTCCTTTGCCAAGCCATGTTTCCTAGCAAGCCGAGCGCCAGGCCGGGTCATAGCTAGTACCCATTTTGAGAAAACCGGTGGGTAACCGGCCGGCAGTGGGATTTGAACCCACCCACCTCCCGAAGCCGAAGCGGGTGCTATACTAGGAGGCCACAGCTGCGGTGGTGCTCGCCACTTGGGAGGACTGAGCTCTCGCCGCACTTTGTAGACTATCCCAGCAAATGCCGGTTTTAGGCTCCGTTTATACTCGTAAGTTATCTCTGAAGCGGTGAGATCGAGTTATAGCATCTGCCTTGCAATCAGGAGGTGCTTGGTTTGGTTCCCAGTGACACCGGCTAGCCACTAACTTTCTAATGGGTATGAGTCACCAGGGAGGAGACCGCAGTCCAGGACCCCTGAGGCCCGAGCTATCAGATGGGCTCGGGTGATAAGCTTATGCTGAGATTCCAATTCCGAGCTGAAGAACTGCGCCTCCCATTTCTCCAGATTTGCATTTCGTGTGCAATGAATAACCTACATTCCTGTACATTGCAACGCAACATGATATAAATCAGGAGTTTGGTTGTTTGGAAAAAAAAGGTCTTAGACCAAGCCGTTACCTAGACCGGTTAGTGGCTCGTTCTGCCGTAAGATAGCTTAAAGCCTTCTTTTCTTATTTCTCTCACTTCGTCCCTAAGTTAAGTCCCTAAACCTAAGGCAATGTCACTCAGGTTTTAATTTCCTACCCCGGACTGTAGCTATGTGGTGTTCTTATAACTTTTTAAAAAAGTGATTCGCCCATTTTCCCAGATGTGAGAGACAGTAAGGACAATTAACTTACTTTATGCTTTGCTCGCTAAGTGTAAAGGAACAGCTGGGACGTTTTGTACTCTGCTGAATTCTTTTGGACAGTAAAAGACTGCTTTATTGATGACAAGTGAAAGGCAAAAGGCTTGTTTCTTCACACTAGCATCTCTGAAATTCTTGACGTTGGTGGAAATGACGTGGGTGCTAAGTCTGCTTTATCTTTTTTCCTTTTTCATTCTTCACGTCTGACTTGTTTTTTCTTATTACTGATTTAACAAAGCTGTAATATAATTTGCAATGCAAAGTTTGCGGTGGTGATGAGGTGCGTACTTTTTGGTTTTTCTTCTCTGTAATAAAAAAGTCTCTCCAGAAGTGATTGCAGTTCTCTTCTAGAGAAGGTCGGAGGTGGGATTCATTGCCTTTTTTGTTTCTTCTTTTCTACTTGACATGAACCTTATTTTACAGACAAGAAGCTGTTGTCATTATTAGGTTGGAAAGCATTATTTACGCTGAGCATGATTTTGTTAACAAAGCTGCCTCAAATTTTCTTGTTCTTGTTATATCTTTACCACGAAAAGATATCTGCAGAAACTTTACAATCCTTTCAATAGAAACAACTAGTTCATTACATTTATTAGGCTGTCTTGAATATAGTTTTCAGCGTTCTCTCGCTCTGCAGTATTTTAAAATAAATAGTAAATTAATATCTGAGGACAATTGGTATTTTGTCCTTCGTAAAAAGCGCTACCTTGCAAACGGAAACAAGCATTAACGGCATGGACGCACAAACACCGGACAGATGCTCCGTCCTGCGTTTGTGCACAACATTAACCGAATGGCGATTTCGTCAGACACAGTTTTGTGACTTGTAGTGTCCTCTCCTTTTTTTCTAGTCCAGCTGCGCTGGTTCAATAGGGAATATGAATAACCAATGTGTTTGTGTGTTTCTCCCATTTATCCATTTTTTTCGTTTTCAATAGGGCTTTTAAAGCAAGAACAACACGCTCCTGAATTTGTAGTTGAAAATGTTTCGCTGCAGATAACGTTTACGTCAGCATATTATTTGACAGGTCACTGGTGCCAACTGAGTAAAGATACTGCCAAGAACGGTTAGTTATCATTACAGGGGCTAATGGAGGGCGCACGCTTTAAAACTCAGTCGCAATTAGGTTTTTGAGGTGTAGCGGAATGGAAATTATGTGAACATAGTTCAAACCTCGCAATGATTAACAGGAAAGCTTAGTCAAGTTCATTATATCTCCACTTTTAAACTTGCGTGAGTTCTTTACCTGTGGCCACCTGAAAGCGCGCGTAGGATAATAACACTGGGTTCTTTCCCTCTGCGTCTGTTTGAGGGAATTAAATTTTCTCCATGGGTCTGTCTCTGCACTCTGTAAAACCGTTTGCCTGAAATCGATTGGCCAAGCACTTTACATCCGCCTAGCGTGCTCTAAGATTGCCATGGAAGCATACACATAAATTTGGACAGGCACATTCTTCAGCGGGAAGTTGTTTATGGCCGCTAATTTTTCGCGTCTTGTATGATTGCAAAATAGCAGTCTACTTATGCGAACATGTCACCTCAGTGAATTTGCAGTTTTCCGCTATCTACTGTCAAAAACGCACCCTATTGGGTTTCTATTGCAGTCTAAACTACTCTGCGCGAACACAGCATAAACATTAAACGCAGAATTTTGTTGCGCATCCTAAAACCATTAGCATCCATATGATAGCAACGGTATCGTACGTTATTCCACAGCTTCCAGCCGCTTTTCTAACCAGCAAGAAGCATACATTTTCGCATAACATCCTTCCAGAAAAAACGGATAAAAGAGCATTTCGTTAACGAAGCAAGCCAGACTTTTTATGGTCGATGCAAAGCAGAGAAATACGAATAGGACTGCAGCAATAGAAGAAATAAACGCCGAGTTGATTATATGACACCGGGTTGAGTTATTTTACATTTGAGACACGAATCGTACTTTTTTATTTTTATTTTTCATCGGTTGCTTTCTTTGTTTGTTATGCAAGCAGTCGCAATTCCGTAAACGTAGGATGGACCACTATGACTGAGGCTATTTAGCTGCAGATCGAATGAATAAAAAATCACGACTAGAAAGAAAAGAAAGATCGATAAATGGCGACGCTAAGTTTAAATGCGAACGTACAGGGCCACAGAGAAAGGGCTTATGAGTGTTAGGAGTCCACATTTCACATGAAACGACGTTCAGCAGTCTGTTGGCCGAATGACTGATTTGTTGTTTTGATGCGCAGTTACGCCATCGTTTCACACAAATTTGCTTCTTCGAAAATGCACATTTCTCTTTTCGGTTTTACAAGCAAGATGTCAACATTGGATGCAAGGTCTTTTGATTGCTTTCAGTGCAGCCCATCGCAAAATTCCTGCGGCAGTTGCAGAATATTATAAAGCCCCTTAAGCTGTGTTTACCTTATTCATTATGTTTTCTAGTGACCGATGTGATTCTCTGAGCCCACAGTTGACCGCTTAAGAAGTAATTTGTCTGCTTTACTTTCAAAGACACGAGCGGCACACTAAAAATGTTTGAGAGAACAAACAAGAAAAAAATCCTGGAAATGGTGAAATCTTGGGTGGTTTCGGGATTCCTCAAATCTTTTTTCGATGCAGTACTTGACGTTTTATATCTTTTCCTTTATGCTAAGCAGCACCTGGTTATTCATTTCATATTGCGTTCACTGCGAAATCTATATGTGAATTATAAATAACTGAAGTAAGCTATGCGATACTAGGAGTAGAAGCGCCAACAGGAACGAACGCTAAAAAGTTGCATGGACACGCAGTTGGTGACATCTGGCTAGTTTATTGAAAGAAACGCACTCAATATACTGGCGCACGCGCAATATATACGAGTACAGTAGCGGTGCTAATCACATTTTATTATAAGCACTAGCACTGCATGCGTATACTTTTTGTATGTTTCGTGCAATGAAAAAAATTGTTGCCAGTAAGCGCTTGTGCCCTTCACTTTCTTGCCGATGTTACTCTTGGCGCTTCTTTCTATAACATGCATCAAATGGCCCAGCAAAACATTATTTTGGAGGTACACGATGATTTGACAGTTCTCGTATGGAGTATGGGTAGGTTAAAAGCATTGACGGCAGTGCCTTGCATCATGTGCTATTTGTACAAAAATCAAAATAGCCAAATAATGCTTTTAATGTTTTTTTTTTTTAAACACGGCACCTTCAAAGTAATTAGTACAGCAGACGCGTCTCCTATAGTAAGCACATCGACTCACCGTGGTAACTTTTTCCTCAGAGCCTGGTTCCAAGCAATATAGTTCTCATAGCACATGTATCGCCTGTTTATTTTTGCTCTCGATAGTCTGTGTGGACACATGATTTTCTGTGTTCCGCTCGATACCACTTCAGCGTGAAAGGAAATAGAAAAGAAACCTCAGCAACTGCAGGTACTCGTCTGGCTTTGCGAGAAGAGAACGTCGTTTCGTTCCGGGACCAATTCGCTTCTTTTTTTATCTTCTGTGACAGCCCAACTCCGCTTCATTAACCAAAACGTCAGCACTCCCAAAAACCATGTTTCGTATAAGTGGCATATCTGCAGAGAGGCAGCTCGTCTCTGAGGACAACTTATCTTCTTAATCTATCAAATCCGGTCAGTCTGGGCTTTAAGTTGCAGGACTATCGTTACCGCAATCAGGATTACTGATGCCAGGAAGGTGAATTGCCATCTCGCTTCGTCATTAGTAGGCAGACTTCATTCTAAGTCGCCTATAGACACCGGTCACCTTGTGGCTCAATGTATGCGGCGTGGGCTCCGATTGATTACGCTCCATGCGATAAGTCTCTCTAAAAATAAGTAAAGGGCGGCGGAAGGCACAGCTGTGGCCCCCCAGTAATACACTACTTAGTTAAAGACGCCAGTAGGGTGACGATGCACGAAGATGTTCGGAAGATGCGCATCGTCCTGTTGTCTTTCTTCATATTTTGTACGATATCGGTGTCTTTAATGATGATGAAATGCAATCAGCTAAGAAATTAGTTATAAAACTAAATTTTCAAAGGAACCGGATTTTCTGCTACGGCAGTTGTGAAAAGTCTATTGTTCATTTAACGGGCAGCACTTTACAGAGAAAGGCTCTAATGTACAAGTAGTTATGAGAGTCTGCCTTGGAATGACGGTGCTGGCCCTCGTTTTTGCAGCAGCCAGTTTTTTAAGCTAAGAGATAGTTAAACTGCATGATATTCAGAAGCTTTCGCGAGGGCTGTCCTAAAGCACGGAGTGTTTCCGGCCGCGGGAACTCTATCATTTGCTGCTGCTGCGCACAAGAGCTAGAACGTCCAGAAGACTAGCCTGCGCCGCGACGATCTGGTTAGCGCGGATTGCGCAAATGTCCATCTCCTTCCTTCATCGCCCTCTCCTGGGAGGAAGTTAGACCGTCTTTTGGCCTTTCACACTTCGGCCTTGCTTCGGAATGCGGCCTAAAATGATGCAAGCCGTGGCTTTCCGTGTTACGGCGCGTTTGTTCGTTTTTTTCGCAATTTTTCAATAGGCTGAACAGCGTACACCATCCAAGCTGCGGGCGTCACACATGGGCGCCTGGAAGCGTTGAGCAAACGCACTAATTAAATTGGAAGCCTGCACAGGCATACGCCTCTCCTGCAGTGTGTTTTTGTGAAGCTCGTTTGCCCGGGGCACTGTGTTTCCTCTGTAACTCGCTAAATCTTGTCGCGGGAAAGAAGCACTAAATATAACAGTCATGGAGGAGGGTTCCCTTTTCTGTCTGTCACGTTGACCGGAGCAGAGGAAATTTAGTTTGAACTCACGAAAGTTGCAATTCGGGGATCCTATTTTTTTCTACCACCCATTCCTGGTTTTATTATTTCTCAAAAGTGATCCTCTTGTCTACAAATTCGTCGCTGGCGCTCTTTAAAACGTTTTTTTTTGTTATATGGCAAATGGACGAATGAAAAAGAGCTTCAACAGTCTCCGGGCACCGTTCGAGTAACCTATAAAGCAGACCTTCGGTTTTGAATGAAGAGCTTTGTGAATTTGGTAGTATTCACCTTGGTGTTCATAGCAGCAGCGTAAACAGAAGATATAGAAGGTAGAAAAAACGACTTAATTCGGATACCGCATGATCCAGCGTTAAATATTGACAAAAGAAAACATGCAGCATGTTAAGAAGAACTTGTAATAAAGAAACGGTAAGTGTGGATTGGGCAACGTAACTGGTCTCGCATGTTTTAACGATGCCTGTCATCTCCTCCTGTTATTAGTGTCTCCAAACCTCGCGCTCCTGAAAATTTAACTTTTGACGCAGGCGTTGTTTTTTTATCTTTAATAATCAACGCGAGATTCTGTCGTTTCTTTATTACGCGGGTTAGAGCCCGACAAGACGGACATGGCGAAAGGCATTTTAATTAACACACAGAAACATTTTGTCACGGCGTTGAACAATACCTGGTTTGCTGGGTTTCCTGGGTCGCCAAGCCTTGAAATTTGGTGTGCTGATTTGCTCTCGCATAATACCTTTCGCAGCATCCCGCTGTGTATGCTGCGTAATGAAAAAAAGATAATGAGAATTATGGTGCGTAAGGAACTGCACTTAAAATAAGTATAGAAAAAATTTTCGCTTGTAAAAATAAGCTGTTTGCGAGTATCAAATGATTAGCTGAGCAAAGGACAGGCAAAAAATGCCATCTTTTCTTTGAGGCAACTTGCAGGCAATATTGAAGAAAAGCGCCCTTCATAATTCGTTACGCCAATTCTCAAAACCTACACAACCTACGGTGTTCGCTGATATTTGACAGGACTAAGGATCAGAGTTACGTGGGGAGCGGGAGAGGAGAAGGGGAGGAGGAGGTTGAGTTGGGCTCATTATATAAACATAAACTGCGCGTCAAAACAACTGCTTCCCATTTGACCGGTGAATCCTGAATTAGTATTTCGTGCGACAAGCCTTGCGAATCACGTCATCGATGATGTGAGTCTGCAAGACGGTGCCCAGTTTTCGACAAGTAGAACTAAGGTTCAGTGTGCAAGGTAACGTACCACTGCGGCGCAACTATCAAGCTGCTTTCTCGATCTAAAAGCCCTCCGTAAGCTGTTATGAACGGTCGCAATATATATGCATACGGGATCAAAGATGCCTGAACAGTTTCAGTATCGCTATTTTCCACTTGGCCCTAACTTTCGTTGACCCCCTGAGCATTGCGGTAACATCGAAACAAATGTCATTTTCGCATTGGAAAGCGTCTGCAATGAAGGGCCTACGGACGAAGACTTTCAGGAAATGGCGCCATTGCTACCGAGCGACGCAACAAGGTCTCGTTTCATGCACATCTGTGACACCGAAGTTTTTCTCTTGCTTCACAATGCTCTGTAGCGTAGATGTTCAGGTCAGTAAATTTTTTCTTGCTCTCCGATTTCTGCTTTCGTTGTTTCTCACATTACAATACATGATGTCTTTCACTTCCGCCGGATGAAAACTCGTCGTCGTTTTCACAGTGCAAGACGCGACAGGCACCATCTTGAAGACAGCCCTTAATGCTTATGCTTTCCTCACTTCGTGTAATGCGTGTTTTCGTGGGTTGCAGTGTCACAAAAAAACTGATTGACCACCAGAATTATGAGCCAGATACCTTGTTTTTCAACACTGCTTTTCGCGATTTATTCAACCTTACATTTCACGTTGTCATTTTGCGTTGCCGCCAGTCCCACCAAATATGCAGAAACGAGGGCAGCACTTCTTCAAATTTGTGCAGCGAGGTACCAAAATCCTCCTTCTGAAGTTCTCCCTATAAACTACTACACTCTTATGAAGCACATCTGTTAGTAAACAAAGTAAAAGACCTCGCACTACTTCTTTAGATGAAAGCAGCTGAGCTGAAAGCATTCCTCGACGCGGGAATGTAAATGTCTTTCAAGTAACAGCAAGCACAAATACTTCGAAATGATGCTTGCTGTAGGCCGGAAGGCGCATACTCTTCAGAAAAGGAGTAACGGGAAAGAGGACCGCTGAACAATGCCAGGGCAAGAAACGCGCAAACCAGACCCCTTTATCCCGGTACACCGCAGTAATGCCGGCGACCCATCCCAAAGCTTCCACTCAACCGGAAGGACCTGCGGCTTCTTCCGACCTTCCATTTCCTTAGCGCTCTTTCCCTTCTCACTTTCTCTGGAATCGTCCCTTCTTTGCTAGTCGACAGGCAAGGCTTTCTTCTGCGCCGGAAGTCGTTCTGCACCGGAAGTGGCGGCCAGACGGAAAGCGAAAGTGCTCACTGCACCACACTGGCGACATCTTCGGCCGATTACCGGAAGAATATATACGAACGTGAATGTGAAGGGCAAACGGAGGTACGGGCGCTCAGGTCAGGGGCAATAACGAGCCGAGGTCGCGACGGGACGCCGGGCCCCGGTCGACGAGGTATTGACTGCCTTGTGTCTAGCTTCTACTTTCTGGCCTTCTCGTGTTGCGGACGTCTTATGGACGAGGACACACGGAAACATACAACTAAAGGCGTACAAGGTCGGCGCGTGTCTTTCTTACCAGCCACTTTCTCCTGTTGTTTCCGCCTCTAGAAGCGCTCTTAGGACCACTCTTCTTTTGATGTGTGAGGGAAGCGCGACGAGACCGCGAGAGAAAACGCAGAGATTTGAAAGGAACATTATGTGCTAGCCATCCGAAGTGTTCGGTTCAGAAGCGAGAGATAGAAATCCGCAGGACACGTGTACGATCAACAGAGCATAAGTATAACAATTCAGTTTTTTTCCTTTTTTTAAATAGAGCGCCTGGACGGTTGGAAAATTTTTAGTACTTTTGTGTTTCACATCTGCAGCAGTAGTCTTCGCTCGCTGAGCTCGCCTCAGCATTGTTCAGTGCAGACATTCGGAGTGCTGATGAAAGCTGTCTGTTGGTACTTTTTCTCAAGCGGTGAAGTTAAAACGACGTTTGAATTGTTTGTCCAGCGGAGAGGCTACCAACTTCACGAGCAAAGCGTTATCATAGGCCGCATCCCGACGTGGCAGCTCATTGGAAATTACGCCATCCGGCTTAACCTCATGGTGGCGCCTGTTTTCCTTCAAACGGTGCCGTGTACAAAACCTGATCGAATGCTATGAGGCCACCATGCGAAAATGTGTATCGTGGGTTATATCTGTGTGGCCAAGTGATATCTTTTACTATTGTCGCTCTCGAAGCACATTAGCCTTAAGTTGAATGGGTTTATTGGCGAAAAAGCTAATGAACATTTGAGCTGCAGTGGTATATAAAGAGAACCTTTTTTATTTTCCCTCCGTTAATAACATTTACTATTTCCTTAGCTGAAAACGAGCGGCAGGCTTAGGGCAGATTGTGCAAATATAGCTTATGTAAACAAAAGAATACATGGTTGTGATGTGCTGGCGGCTTCAGCACCATTTTCAACTGGAGTCTTACATGATCTCATTTTTCGATTTGTTGAAAATTGATAGGTCTATTATTGCTACGTGTTATAGAAGGAACCACCTTCCGCCATTGCTACTGAAAAAGTGGCGGGGGTTTAGCGTTGCTAAGAAAGAAATATTGAGAGAAACCAACGTTTTCGCACGTGGAGGCCACTGCCATTTGCCTGAAAGCGCGACTGAGACGTGCAGTGACCCAAGGAGCCAGTTATGCGCGTTTTCATCGACAATGCCAATTTACCTCAATGTGCGCCAGCCGCCTATGCTCCAGTACCGCGCTTCTGCACCTATGTTGTCAACGACAGCGTTTATAGCTCCAGTGCAGTGTTTGTGCCACAACGTTGTCCACGTCAACGCATACAGCGCACGTCTCTCTGTCAGCCTCGCCACATAGCTCAAAGCCCGAATATGAGCTTGAGAGCAGTATTAGTTGATGAATTAGACGATGTGGAATGCACAGCGTGAGAGTGTGTTGCAGTTTAAGGCGAGGAGTGTTAGGAAAAAAAAAGCTACGGCAACAGCGATTACTTAAGTGCAACTGATCGATTACCTTGTTAGCTGTATACAAATTTTTGTCGGATGTCCAAAAATGCTCGATTCTATTCCTGGTAATTCATATTTCTTTAAATCATTTGACTCAGGTCTCAACGGAACGAGGACCTGCTGAATAATTTTTAACGAGTAAGCTTTACTGGCCGCGAACTTCCGAATTCGCCGTGGTGGTGCTCCGAGTAGGCGCATGACGGCACAACGCGCGCCTCGTCGCGGGTCCGAACCGGTCTGGCCGGGCCGGCGGCGGCTGGCACACTCGGCGCGATATAGAGACGTGATGATGATGATTATGAATTTTTATTGCGCAAGAGCGTCTATGGCCAAGGAGCGCCATGGCACAAGGTATTTTTTGATTTCTCAAGGTGGGGTCAAGGACAGATTTTTGTAAGCATTTCAGCCCATACAAGCCGAGCAGCAGGCCAGGGAAAAGCTAGTAACCATTGTCTCACCGGTGGGTTTCCGGCGGCGCTGGGGATCGAACCCCGCACCTCCTGCATGCGAGGCGGATGCTCAACAACTCGGCCACCGCTGCGGTCTGATGTAGAGATGTGCTCGAAGTCTCCGCCAGTGCGGTCAGAGTCCGCCGAAGCCGCCGAACGCGTCGGAGGTCAAGCACAGTTGGAGTATAGAGGGTCTCGCTTTTGCCGACGTGACGTCGCCGTGCAGCGCGCGTGCTCGCGTTACGCCGGAGTATAAGCTCTCCTCAACAGAGCCGCTTACCCGCTAACCAACGTTTTCGATGGCGGCATCTATGGGAGCCACTGAAACCCCCCGCGCTCTCACTGAATAAAAAAAAAAAACACCTGTGCCGGAGACGCTACCACTCCGCCACGGCGGCCCAGGCTTTAACAATGAATAAAGGCGCATCTAGTGAATGCTCTTTTCCGATGCAGATGTCTCCCCGCTTTCGCTACGTGTATCCTCGCCTAACTGACCTACGTCATCAGCAATTTTTTCATCAGAACAACATTAAGCTGCACTGCGGTAACCCTACTTTCGGCCCATGATTGCGGTACAGAGTGCAGGCAATTAGCGCAGCGAAATAATCACAGAGTGTTCGGACGTTGATCCAGAACTTATGCTGGATTTACGCAGAAACTTGCATCGTTTCTCCTGTACAGCGCCGGGAAACTCGACTTACGGGCTTATGCAAATGCCGTTCGCTGCAAACTCTGAGCCTGTGGTCGCGCAGTTAGAACATAGAATGCTTTATGTTAGACTTCCAGTGCTTTACTGTCGTGGCATACGTTGTTGCTACAAATACCGCACGTGAATTTACCTGCATCGTGAATATTTAAGACCACAGGCGGTGTCCCGAGCGGCGTGGTAATAACACTGTGGAAAAGCCCTCCCATGAATTTTTGCCAGTATGGTAGTCTACATACAGATCACAGATGTACAATAGAGATTTACCGAACACCTGCGCAATCGACGCTATGATGCGCTACTACGCGTACCCAAACTTTGTGAACCCGCCTGTGCTACGGCGTATTTCTAGGCCAGCTTGTTGTGCGGTCAGTTTCGATGGTTCGATCCTATATTGTTCCTTTACCCTCTTGCTGGTTTCCTGTGCACCAACACCTTCATCAATATCAGCTTAGCTTCATCCTCTGCAGGGCTAAAACTCCTTCCCTGTCCCTTTGCCAGCTGTGGCCGCCTTACTCAAGCAAACTGTACAAATTGCACATACTTAATTACTTTTCATCCGATAACAAAAGTTCGCCATCATTAACTTCTTCATTTAATTTATGCTTGACTCTTACTCTGCAGTTTATCTATAATAGGCACAATTTTGAAGAAAAAAGATAATGACGCAGGTTGTACTTGCCATGATTTCTAAATACGTTTACAACGGACGGGATGATATGCGGAAAAGGCAGATCAAGGCGACGAGCAATAGTGATGACTCCGGCATATACATTTAAGCTTTTGCCGATGGATGAACTTAAATAGCTGAGGGAAAAAGTGTCCTTGTCAAGAAAGGGATTCTGTACGATTCGGATATTCAAGCTGTCCTTCGTCACCGAACGGTCCAATATTGCCCTGCACTTGTAAAATATGCCGCTTTTGTTGTATTTTCCAGCAAGCTTTGCATGCTTGATGTATAGTTCTGCTTTTGGCACTAATCGCAGGCAATGCTGCAAGAGATAGTAGCAGTAGCATCTCTGGCATACATTTTGGACAAGGCGAGCAGACACACGACCATGTTTTTGAATACAGAGAGCGTAATTTGCATAGGAAAAACGCTCGATGTTTGACAGCGGCTTTCAGCTTATGGGAATAGACATTACTTTTTAGAAGGCATTTTTCTATGCATTTCAGCAGAGATGGCTCGAGTGAACGTTAAGTTTTCGGCATCAGGCTTCGCAAAATTTTCGAAGAGACCATATGGGTCTTTGCTTTTCTGGAAACCATGGGCAGCCCTTTTGATTGTGATATTACTTGTTACTGGGCGGTAATTCTAAGATTTGAGCAGATTATAACTTGACCAAATTTTCGAGGCAGCGAGTTGCGGCAAAGGGTGTCCCTGATATTTTTGTTCACCAAGCGAGCATCAAAATTCGCATATATATGCAGACCTTCTAGACTTCCTTCATTGCTGAGGGAAGCATTGGGAAGACCGGGTGCTAAAAAGGTGGCCTATTACATTTCCATGTTTTTGTCTACTGAGCGAAAATAAAAAATACCCATTCCGTGCATTCCCAGCAGCTTTTGGCATGTATTCTAATGTTAGTACACAACTGCTGACTCTTGTGAGCCTTTGAAACTCTACTCATGACTACCACATCATCCTCAACCCTTTGATGAGGTATCAAGTATGGCAACAGGAAATCCCTGCGCTCAAGTTAGAATTCATGAAATGCAGAAATTCTTATCCACAAAACTTTACACTCGAGAGCTCGCCTCGATACAGCGTACGCCAAAAGTAAAGAGGTCTAGCCATTGGCTTTTAAACCCTGTAGCATTAACATTTGTACTATATTTGAAATTTCTAAATTGCTTAGTTGTGTCAACGAGATCTCCCCATCATCGTCAAAGCAATAGAAGTGCCGACAATATATAAGGAACCACAGCGCACGACGAAAAAGTTAATCTCTTTCAGTATTCCACTTTTCTCAAAGCTTGTACCGTTTCAAATGTCGAAGAAATATTTCAAGATATCATCGATCAATATAGCTTCCGGTTCTCTTCCGCGGAAAGCTTTCGTGATTCGTGGTAACAAGTAATTAAGACAGGCGTGCTGGCTTGAAGTGAACGCAAGGAAAAGTGTGCTGTATGAGACTTTATTTTCAAGAATTCCACTGATCACACAACATTTTTGTAATATTCATGCTGCGTGAGCCGTCCACATGCACTCTTGGTGATAACAGTTCCCTCTGAACACTACTGAAATATCACACAAGACATGCAGATATTGGCAGAGAAAAGCTATGAACATGTATGACTCGCAGTCGACCTTTTAGGCAGATGTTTAGGGCAAGTTTCGTCTCAAACGGCACGTTTCTACGCGTTAGCAGAGATGACGTCGGGCAGTGTCCAGAAATGCGGAACGCTGACACCGTACGCCAACGCATCCTTCGATCCTCTTTCTCTCTTCTGCATATGCATCTACGGTTCTGGGATATCGGAAGCTCTGCTGCGGATAAATGGAGCATATGGCATCCCAGAGAACAAGGTCTGGAGCGCAGAGCGAGCCGATATCATAGTCGGATTGGCCTCGTGGAGAAGATCGACCGGCCAAAACCCTTACCTCGGGCTACAGCCCCGCCAACGAGCGCAGGAAAGAATCCAAATAAGAATAAAGAAAAAGAAACCGAACGCATTCAGGTCGAAATTGACCACGGGTGGGGTCGTACATTGTACTCGGGAGGTCGTGTTATGCACCTACCCCCTCCTATATATACTGCTCTTTAGTTTGAATTCTTCGTGCAATATATCCATGAAGGATCCAGGGAATGAAGCAACAAGAATTGACAGAAAAGGATCCGCGAATGAAAGAAAACACCACAGCATTCGGCATTTGGCTTAGCGATGCCCTGCTTTTGCTCTCTGCTTCGACCACTTCTGGGCACCGGGCTTCGCTCAAGATATATACAGTGTTATTTTCGCGTGTCTGGCTTTTCTCTTTGAGCATTGCCTTGGGCTTGCAAGGTCAGTACACCTGCGGCGACGCCCGACGCGTTACCTCCTTTTTTTCTTTTCGTCTTATTTTTCTTTCCTTCTCCGCGCCTGGTTTGTATCGACCGGCTACTGACGACATGCGAACGTGGCCTCGAGCAAAGGAGCGCGGAACCTGCCGTCGGTACTTAGTTCTTTGGTCTTTCTCCTTTCTCGTCCTGCTTAGAAAGCAACGCTCAGACGAAATGGCTCTTGGGAGCATCTATCGCATTTCCTTTTTTTTTCTCTTTGTTTCTATTTGGGCATCCTCCCTGTTGTCCGTTTATACCACGCTTGCACGTGTTCGACCGTTGTGACACAAGTAGGTGGATGTGGAAACGGAACAAGGAAGGTCGAGAAGCTTCAGACTACCATGAAGTGCAATCAGAAACGTGTGACATATTGCCACGACGTGAATTGGAGAAAGACGGTTGAAAAGAGCCGCATTTTAGGAAGGAATACAAAGGGCCCTATAGAGAGGACATTTTCCACAGCAAAATACTCCAGCCTTACTCTAGCTTTCATTCTTTATTGTCACCCAAAGATATTGTGCTTGCAAGTGTAAAGAAAGCGCTCAAAGTGAACCATTAATTCCTAAAAAGGTTTACCAGCAAGCTTACTTAACACCGAGTTCCCATTCGCAAAACGGTAGTTGCTGATACTTTTTATTGCTATCACTAAACGAGCCAATTGGTTTTCTCTTAATTTCAGTGTTCCGGAGGTGAGCTGCTATGACACTGTTTTAGATCCTGACCATTTTCAGCACAAAGAACACTCTTTGCATGATACAAATTTTATTCGGCAAGATATTAAAAAAACACCATGAAAGTCTAGCGAGGACAAAATGGAGTATAATTCATTCATTGTTTCTTTTGAACATTCGCAGTGCCCATAGCCCACAAGATTCAAAAAAGAAAGAGAACACCTAACTGTTCCTAACGGTTGCAACAGCGACACAATTGATCTGTATGATGGTGCATTCTGCATTCTGTTTTTGTTTTACGAAAGCGTTAAAATGTCTGTTTTCTTGTATGCAACGTTGGAGTTTACGACATGCCTTTCGAACAGTTTCTCTTTCCGACGAGATCAATGAAAAGCCGCACTCCTAAGACTTGAAGAGAAACGGTAGTTTTTTTTTTTTCCTTGTAAATTTTCTCTTGTGTACAAAGAACCAGCACCTATTTCGTGTTTAAATGGTTGTGTGCTACGTTAGTTTTATGTGCACAAGGTTACTGGTACGCAAGACTAGTTGGTAGTCAGAACGTGGGTTTAACTTCGCTTTCTTTTCGAAAAACCTGTCTTTCGTCATATCCGGACTATTAATTCATAACATTCCAGAAACGAAAGCGATCATGAAATAAATAAAAAGAACCCGCTTCAGACCTTCATTGGAAGTACTGAGGCAACAATGCTGCCATGGTGTTGTTTTTCACACGGCCCTCCTTTTTGAACTTTTCATCTGTTGTGAAGACCTGCACATTTACTTCTTCGTCAAGTTTGCAATGCTTCGCTTTGTTCCTGTGGGAAACTCTAACATTCAAATATATTCTGCAAGCAATTCCGGCATGAGGTGTAACTTTCAGCTCAACAAAACTGCTGGCTCGGAGATCTCTTGTAAACACACGGCTGAGCGTATGCGAGAGAGCGAAAAAACTCCTTCAGAGGGTATTCAGTTGGTTTAAATAAAACAAATGCTCAAGTTTTAAATAGTCTTTTGCCGTATTTGAGGCAGTAGTTAATATGTCGCCTAACAATCTATTCTATTCTATTGTTATTGTATTTTTATGAAGAATCTTTTCCAAGCTAGTGGCGCACAATAGTTCGGTTCACATCTTTATAATCTCCATAACACTTTCACTATATATAAGAAGCCGCTTGCTCAATCAAGCAAAAGTTCAGTTTTGTTACATTCGAAGAACGTCTCGTTTTCTGTTAAAGCAAATTTTCGCAGTAAAATTGGGCAAAAAGGGAACTTGATGGGAAATTCAGGATACCTTAGGAAAAAAAAATTTTTAGCTACCTTCTAAAGTGCTCAAATATTCAAGCTTTTGTTTGGTAAAAGGGCTCACAATTGAGGAATTCTGTGTCTAGTTAGAGGAAATTGCGCCTAAGCCACGAAACAGCTTAGCGACAGTTGTAGAAGCCAATTATACGCCTCTAAAGGTGCTTCTCCCGGCCCAAACTTCTGAAAAGCGGGACCTTAGTGCCCACCGGATATTCACTTTGATGCCCGTTGTCATGGCAGCACATCGATTTTTTTTATTATTTGTATTGACACCAATTATCGATGTGTCGAGCAGGTTGCCCATTCATTCACCTAAATCAGCGTTTAAATAGCGTAGCCATTGGAAATAATTATTTCATCTATTATGAGCGTTAGCATGTTTCCTACGTACGTCCACGGAGCGCTTCTGGCTCTTTCAGGTCTGGTACAAATTCCAACAGGCCTGTTTCAATATCGCCCAATATAAAAGGTAAAACAAGGAATGGATACTAGGAGTGCGTGTGATGTACAGTCTGCAGAGGTGGTTTACCGGATTAGTGTTGAAGGGAACAAATTTACTGTAGCGCCTTGCCACGTTCCTGTCGACTTTTATGGGACCAACTATCGAGAATGCGCTTCTCCTCATAACTGCAAGGATTCCAGACACCCATTTAGCGTTACTAAGCAAAACGCAGGTTTTTCAGCAGAGCTGCAGGCCGGAAATTATTGCTTCGTGTTTTTGTGTTTCTTGCGTGTCTCTTTGCGCTAGCAATCACAATCATAAACCACCTAAAGGCCCGGTTTTAGAACGGTGTGTTAACGGAACTGTTTTATAATATATGTGGAGTTTAGCGTTACAAATCTGCATATTGTGTATGAGAGGTGCCGTATAGGAGAGGGGCTGACTAACCTGAACTGGGCAGAGTTATTCAACGTGCGCTCACATCACACAGCACACGGCTGTCTTCGATTTCGCCCCTAATGAAATCCAGTATCAGCTACGGCCGAGACTCGGTCCCGTGAGTATGGGCATGGAAGACAAACGCCGAAGGCACTGACCCATCGTGGTGGGTTTCCTCGACAAGCTAAGAGGTTGTAACAGACAGCTTGAGAGGACAGTTCTCTTTCGACGACGGCTGACTGTATGAAGCCGAACGTCTCGCTGGGCAAGTTGGTGACTGTTCATCTTTGGTTACAGGCGCATGTGCGTCCGCGGCACGTCGATATCTTTGTGTAAGGCTAAGAACAATCTTTTCACACATTCGCTATCAATTCAACTTTGAAGATGACAGTATTCCTCGCATGTTAGACGGTACTTATTTCTGCGTTTGGCCTTCTAATAAATCAGTTATGAGTAGCGCTCCGTCCCGTCCTTCTGTCTTGTGTCTTTTTTCGCGCCTTACCACAAAGATGTATTAAGCCGGTCATAGACAGCAACTCGTTGAAATGTTTCTATATATATATATGAAGGGAGCCAACAGTCACCGAAACCAAGGTGCATAGGGGAACGTTAATTTTTTTTTTAATGTGTTACGCTTATGAGTGGGATAATAATACTTAGATTAATAAATTGCTTAAAGAAAATTACTTATAAAGCAGCAGAAAAAACAACCATGCCGCCGGTGGGATCCGAACCCACGACCTCCGAATATCGCGTCCGGTGCTCTTACCAACTGAGCTACGGCGACGGCTGTCCAATCTGCTGCTCTCGTGGGTATTTATGTTTACTAGGTGTAAGCGAGCCTTGAGAGTGTTCACCAGCGCCACCCTCGACCATAGCGGCGGACGTAGCACGTCCTGTAATACGGCGAGCGTGACGTAGAACGTCAACTAACGGTGAGGGCGGAAACTGTGCGAGAGCCCTCTTATGCTACCTATGGCATCAAGACTGCCAGAACCGAGACCCTCGTTAAGCTATTAGCAGACAAGTTAAAGGAAATGAGGGACCCGTTTGACAAATTTTTATGAAGGGGGCCAACAGTCACCGAAACCAAGGTGCATAGGGGAACGTTAATTTTTTTTTTTTAATGTGTTACGCTTATGAGTGGGATAATAATACTTAGATTAATAAATTGCTTAAAGAAAATTACTTATAAAGCAGCAGAAAAAACAACCATGCCGCCGGTGGGATCCGAACCCACGACCTCCGAATATCGCGTCCGGTGCTCTTACCAACTGAGCTACGGCGACGGCTGTCCAATCTGCTGCTCTCGTGGGTATTTATGTTTACTAGGTGTAAGCGAGCCTTGAGAGTGTTCACCAGCGCCACCCTCGACCATAGCGGCGGACGTAGCACGTCCTGTAATACGGCGAGCGTGACGTAGAACGTCAACTAACGGTGAGGGCGGAAACTGTGCGAGAGCCCTCTTATGCTACCTATGGCATCAAGACTGCCAGAACCGAGACCCTCGTTAAGCTATTAGCAGACAAGTTAAAGGAAATGAGGGACCCGTTTGACAAATTTTTATGAAGGGGGCCAACAGTCACCGAAACCAAGGTGCATAGGGGAACGTTAATTTTTTTTTTTAATGTGTTACGCTTATGAGTGGGATAATAATACTTAGATTAATAAATTGCTTAAAGAAAATTACTTATAAAGCAGCAGAAAAAACAACCATGCCGCCGGTGGGATCCGAACCCACGACCTCCGAATATCGCGTCCGGTGCTCTTACCAACTGAGCTACGGCGACGGCTGTTCAATCTGCTGCTCTCGTGGGCATTTATGTTTACTAGGTGTAAGCGAGCCTTGAGAGTGTTCACCAGCGCCACCCTCGACCATAGCGGCGGACGTAGCACGTCCTGTAATACCGCGAGCGTGACGTAGAACGTCAACTAACGGTGAGGGCGGAAACTGTGCGAGAGCCCTCTTATGCTACCTATATATATATATATATATATATATATATATATATATATATATATATATATATATATATATATATATATATATATATATATATATATATATATATAGAGAGAGAGAGAGAGAGAGAGAGAGAGAGAGAAATAACTTCATTGAGCCGTGCTAATTACGTCTTCTTAGACGCCGTCGATCGAAGTGGATCTCTCTTCACGGGACCCATATGCTTACCTAGCCGCCTGGCCTCTGGAGATCAGGACGAGCTGGTCTTCCAGGGCGGCGCTGGTTAGCACGGTCTCCCATCGCTCGGTAAGGGAGGTTGACGGAGGGGGTGGGGTTGTGGGGCAGGTAAGAGGTGGGGGGATTGCCTTGATGAAATCGCGTACTCCAATGACGTGTTCCAGCGTGCCGAACTGAATCTTGCAGAAATTACATTCCTTCTCGTACCTTTCCGGGTACATCTTGTTTTGAAGGTAATTGTGCGGGAAGAATCCTGCCTGTATCTGCCAGTAGACCGCTCGCTCCTCTCTGCTAAGCGATTTGTGGAGATCGGGCTAACGTCACCTCTCCGTCTTGTAAAGGTACGTAATGTCCCTATAACTAAACACAGCAGTATAATAGCAGTAAGTAATGCGTGCGTAAAAAGTTCTAACCGAATATAAAACAGCGCTCAACTCTTCTAGCCGTGCAGGGCCACTAGCATAGTTCGCCGCGCAACTCTTCTGGCGTCGTTTATTCTGCCAGATTAGCCTAGTACGCATAGTACCGATCCGTTCACCCGGCTTTAGTGCTGTCACAAACTCGTCCCATCGCGTCGTTTCTCAGTTCCGCTTCCTCGTCGTTTAGCCCGGCGCGAGCGGCGACGGTCGGGTCGATACCAAATTGTATCAGCGATCAAGGTCGGGCTCATTTAAAGTGGAGCCTCAAAGATGTTCATCGCAGTTAAGGTGGTGTGCGTGGAATTGATTGCTCTGTGAATCGCAGTGGAATTGAAGCAGGCTTTGCGTACTCACGCGACGACTGGGGCCCCGTTGCCTCAATTACTGGCGCCAGTTGGCCCTCAGAGTACTTTGTGACATAGCCCGAAAAGAAGTGGGCGGTTGGGAAGGTTTTACAGAAATTGCCATCATGTAACGCTGAATATATGAGACAACAAAATGGCACGGTAATAGGTGAGCAAAGGTTCCCTACGGAGGAAGGTTTAGCAGGTTTTGCACTGAGAGGCTGCGAAAGAAACGACTAAGGCATATTAAAGTTGCCGAGTAACAAAGCTGTCCTTTTTTTCGAGATCGCTATATATATATATATATATATATATATATATATATATATATATATATATATATATATATATATATATATATATATATATATATATATATATATATATATATATATAGATAGATAGATAGATATATATATATATATATATATATTCTTACACTATCTAATCAGCGTTTGAAGGCCTTACTTGAGTTGTATAAATTATGCAAGCGTTTTATTTGTTTTTATAGAGTTGTGTAGCTTTTGATTTTTATAACATATTCATAGCTCATAGCTCTAAGTGATTATGTATGCTGTATTAGACAGATCTTAATTGACGTATAATTCGGTTTAGTTTTTGTAATGCGGTGATGTTTTAGTAGACAGGCAGTTTTGCAGTCGAGGTCCTGATAAATCTGGGGCTGTTCCCACGGCGTAACCTAAATATCACTCTCATCATCTCAACGCCCTAATTGTGAAGCCATCATGAGCCGTACAAATTGTCGCATACTACATACAAAAAGCAAGGCTCAAAAAGTGAATAATTTAGCCCGTTTGCTTAAATCTCTTCCCGACATACTGCGTGCTTGACCTTACTCTAGCAGGTTGTCAGCTGCAGAAACGGCATCCAGAATGCCTGGCGTTCACATATTTATATGTTGCGCTATTTATTGCTCATTAGAGGGGTAAATAAATGACTATACGCGGTCAGTTTCTCAATAAATTTAGAAAGAAAGCAGCTTATCCTATGTTTTAATGGAGTTAGTCACGGAGCGTTGTACAAGTGCGGAAATAAACAGTTCCTAATTAGTTGACAACTTAGTATAGGCGAAGAGCTTCAAGTGTAACTATCTTTCTAACCTGTCATATTTTAATGCATCATCGATATTCCTCCACGTAGGCTTTGAATTGCAGTTCAAGATCTTAGGCGGAAGGGCCGTTTATACAAAAGAAAACCGCTGAGCAAAATTATCCGTTATGTACTGCTATACTTTACAAACTTCCGACCTGGGAGCTATTATTTCCCCTGGAGAAGTTTTGGACAGTTTAATTTTACTTCTTTACCATAGTTCGTAATTTTCAGTACCAGGAGTGTAATTCAAAACTTTTACTTAGTTTTTTTTCATCAGGGTTCCTTTGATGTACCTGTAAAAGTTCAGTGGTATTGATTATTCATCCGCTGGGAAACTCAAACCACCTTTCAGCGCTTTACAGTCGATGGTTTCTGAGAATCGATTGAAAAAACTTCACCTCTCTGAAAGAGGAAAAATATTATTGCTCTCTTATGCGCTGCTCTCTGCATTTGAATTATAGAGGGTGTGCAGTATGTTTGAAATAATGAGAAGCTCCCCACCCCTATAGGCACACCAAGGGAGGACTCTTAAGAAGCGTAAAAAGGTATTGTCACAAATGTCGAAGCCAGGGTTATGGGCAATAATCTCAAACAATGGTTAGGTGTCGACGTAAAGTGATCAACTTTTCTTTTTTATGAGCGCTAAAGCTCTCTCGCTCGAATATTCCTAGCAGATGCCCACTTTAAATTCTCAGCACTGAGTACTGAACGTTTTCATTTTAAACTGCATTCATAAGTTATGAAAACAGTATTTTCATATTTTTTGTTCTCTGACCAAGACGAACGAGGCTGCTTTTCCCCCTCCCATCTTTCTTCTCAGAAAATGCGCTTGCTGTAGTTTGTTTCAATGTCTGCTGTATCAATAATTTAGGAGGGCACCGCTGAAGTTTCAAATTTGCTCTCCACCAGTGTTGCAAACAAGATGTAGATAGCATGCTGTGTGTTCAACAGGTGCTGTCTCGTGGACCGCATCTAGCCGGCTCCCTAAATAAAGTTTGAATTCTTGCGACTTTTCTTCCTCCCTAATGTTTTGATTACCAGCCTTGATCAATCAGTGATTGTTTTTCCCTGGTAAAGAACTGAATGTTGCTGTAACGATCACTACCCAAAAGCCCGCAACTGAGTGGGGCTTGACGATCAAAAATTCTCGCCCACAGATATGCTCGCGCACAGAAAAATATCGCTGATTAGACGCCTATAGCTAATAGTTTTTAAAGTATTATCAACAAGTGGTTCTTTTGCTACAATTTTTATGATCTCATGAAATAGAAAGAATATGTGATGAGAAAGTATGAACTTACCCTAAAATATCATAACAGTTAGAAGCTGCAGCTAATCCTCGACGACGTGAGGCAGCTAGTTCTGTATGTTTCGTTTAGGTTATGGAGCTTCGCAATTATCACATGATAAAAAGTGTTCTGCCATTCCCGCGCTTTTAGGAGCTGAAAATAAATTAGCTTTGCTGCTTTGTGTCTAACGCAAAATATTTCCTGCATATAATTTCGTCTTTATTAGTTGCGAGAATGAGACCCTTCTCTCGGCTAACGTTGCGTTGTTTTATGAGTGACAGGTGGGAACCATTTCCACTCTGAATTGGTCTCATCTTTTTTCCGGTCTCACCCCGTGCCCTGTTATTTTCTTTAGGCTATAGTTATAATTCCAACCGCTTTACTACGTTCGGTTGTGGCCGCACAAAACTTCCGATGGATATTCTATGATGCGCTTCCCGTCTGTTTCTATTTTTTTTTCAATCCAGCCCGTTATACTTAGTCGTGTGGGCCGGGAAACAATTTCTTATTTCTTTCCTTTTACTCCCAATATGATCTATGTTTCGTTAGCCTGAGCTGCGACACATTCTTTATGTTTCTTTTTTTTTATTGTCAATATAATCAATGTTTCATCAATGCTTCGTAGCGTTGAAGACTTTTATGACGCTCACGTCGCTAATCACCGGCCCCACCACTACAGACGCTATTTGTTAACTGTTTTCAGACGGGCAATCCGTGTAGCCAATCTCTACATCACAAATTCAAGGTATTGGTAACGACAGGTAGGCTGTGACCTGTCGTGCTTAGCCAGAGCTTAATCACAAAAACTAATCCTCAGAGATGCAGGCCTCTTCGTGGAACGGTGAGTGCGACTAGAAAAACTGGGCCATGGATGATAGCAACACCTTCATGCTGTGTGCCTATCTTACAACAAAATAATGTCCACCTAAATTCATTAGAACTACATTCTCTTCCCTTTCTCTTAACTTGTCTTGCGGTGCACTTCGTGGATAAGGAAAAAACAGTCACAAATCAAATTCGTGCACTTTGGTCGACAGTTAAACAGAACAAGAGATGAAGCTCATAACGTGCTTTACGCCGGCTGAAATTAATCAAAATCCATTTTTTTACTTCACTTACAACTTAAGGCGAAAAGTCGACCTGCGTTTAGCTTTGAGTTTGCAATCAGTTTATAAGTGAACGCCGTCGCCAATTCAGGAGGAGCTTGCAGAGTTTCATAAAAGGTATCTTGGCCCCCTGCTTGGAGACCTTATATGGAGGAACTAATGCCTTTCACTTAGGGCGCAATTTACTATCAAATGGCCTATAGTCGGGTTTGTTAGAAGGGGCAGACGAACGCTTGGTACGTTATCAACGCTTTAATCATAGGTAGACAGCGCGTTGACTTCTCACGCAGCAAAGAAGAAACGACATGAGCAGAAGCACCGAAGAGACTGCAAACAATGTCATACAATATCTGCTCACGTAGGTGTGGTTGGTATGAAAAATACAAATAATATGAAATGGTATGTGTAGACTAAAGAATGTGATACTAAATGTGGCGATATATGCGAAGCCAGATCGAGCCAAGGCAAATGATAATATGAGCAAGAGCAAGACCCCGTCAGAAAAAGAAACAATTAAGAACGACTAGCCGAATTGAAAAAAATACCATTAGTAAATTAGTGGAGAAGTGTCAAAAAGTAATGCGTGTGAGTTTCGCAGTCCTACTTTAAAGTTCATTAGCGCCTTTATAAGACGGGAAGCATGTAAAATAGAACTGAATGATAGCAAAATTGTTTCGTGCGGCATAATACAATATTGATACCCAATTGTACAATTATATTGTGCTGCAGAGAGAGCGCTCTTTAATGTTAATTGCAGTTGAACTGCGAAAACAGGTGCGATATCCTTTTTCCGGGCTACCGAAAGAGGCGTCTGAATTCGAGAAAGAACTGAAGTGGCCTGCGGTATTTAATTATTGTGTTGTACAATGGGAGCAACGCTAAATAAATGCAGACATACAATATTGCAGAAATTAATGTATTTCTTGCTTTAATCATAGGTTACCTGAATATCTATTACAGCTGTAATTTAACGTTTTACCGCGTTCTTCATTCATAACTTACGGCGTATTCTCTTTATTTTTTCTTCCTCGTAACGTTCGACTAAATTGTATGAATGGCTTGGGTTTTTTTTCTACACATTAAAACTCACATCCTCGTGTTTACTGGCCGTAATAAAGAAAATGACATCACAGTTTCTTTTGCTGGCAGAAGTATAGCTCCTGTTCAGGAAGGTTAAGGCGCGCATATTTGTCGAAACGCCGGTAAATATTTCTTTACGAATAATAAACGCCCTACGCCTGATATATTAAAAAATTCTTCTAGAGTAGGCATTAGCGCGAACACCGGCTAGTTTTTTGTTCCATATCACTTTTTCTCATAAACAGTGCCACCCTGAACAACAACAAAAATATTAATAATAATAATAATTGGTTTTTGGGGAAAGAAAATGGCGCAGTATCTGTCTCATATACCGTTGGACACCTCAACGGCGCCGTAAGGGAAGGGATAAAGAAAGGAGTGAAAGAAGGAAGAAATACGTGCTACAGTGGAGGGCTCCGGAATAATTTCGACCACCTGGCTATCCTTAACGTACACTGACATCGCACAGCACACGGGCGCCTTAGCGTTTTACATCCACGAAAACGCAGCCGCCGCGGTCGGGTTCGAACCCAGGAACTCCGGATCAGTAGCCGAGCGCTTTAACCACTGAGCCACCGCGACGGGTGGACAACGAAATAGCGTTGAGAACAGCCCATAGAGAAAATGTCGATGTTTCGCTGGGGAGATGTTTTCCACTAACACCCACAGAGCGACGTGACCGGAAAAAAAAATCCGGTCAACACATCGAGAGGTTGCGGTGAGAAAATTTGTCCGGAATATTAAAACTTCCTTCCGCATAAAAATAACAGTTTGGCTCGCGGCCTTTTTCAGCCCCTTCAAACTCCCAACCGTACAAGGGAGAAACTGACTGGAAAAAAAAAAGTGTATTTAATGTCACAAGTCGCACGATGTGGCCTCTACATAGTGGTCGGCAGCCTTGGAGCGAGAGGCCGGAGACCATAATGAGTTATGCGTGTTTAAAAAGAGGTGCAGCCCTCGCCTGTTGCGTTTTACACTTTCGCAGATTTTAGGCTGATCCAACAAGAACAGCACATGCCGAATGGCAGCACCAACGGACAACTGAGAAGAGCATTATTTACGCCTAGTGAAATCTTTATAATTGGCTATCTTCGCGAATGCACTTTTATCTTATGTCTCCGCAGTCGAACGGTGGATATTATGGCACATTCGATTATATGTCACATTAAGCATAGACTATTTGAAATATAATCTCTGTTCCTTCGTTTGCATTACTAACTACGACTGAACGGCCTTGCTTAAAAGCCGAATTGACAACAAATGAATATGTAGCTTGTAGAACGCTGTTTTGTAACATCATAGGAACAGTTAACCGGTTGAAAGGGAAACGGTAACTATACGGGAATGAAAGTTCAGCACTACCTATTTATTGAACGCTGGGTAATTCCACACGGTTGCCATGTTTAACAATGTCTTGGGTATCATGACAAAGAAACGAAAGGTCAGGAGAATTTTGTTTCCTTTGAGTTGTAAATTCAAAGCACCGTGCGTGGAGGGACTCGAGTTTTTATAGCTCAGAAGTAGTAGAAACCAGAGCTGATGTTTCTCGGTCGGGATGAGCTACGCCAAGGAAGGGGACGTGGTTACTACGCTCGATGGGAGCAGCTGCCAGTTATTTACGATACCAAGCAGGAAAATCACCAAGCAAACATGTAAATGCTAATATGTTTCACGCCCGAAAGGGCACGCACGATTCGCGGGTAGAAGAGTGGTTCGCGTATTTCCAACCTCTGTTCCCAAAGAGTCATAAAACCCACTACGCTAAGCCTTATTCGCCGTCCATGGAGGGAGAAAGCTCAGGAGACAACATCAGGGTGCAGTTGTTAAGCTCGGTATTGTGAAAAAAAAACACGAAAATCTCGCCCTTGCGTGACTGCTTTGGTGTGTTTTGCTGCGTTTTATAACCACATCGCCATTCACGAGAAACAGTTAGCGATAACACAGCGCTCTGATGCTCTGTACTCCATTACTGAGTCTCGTGAGTTGCACTGTGGTCGTGAAAACTTTGCAAACTCAGCGATACTTTTCTAGTATTATCTCTTTCAAGAACGTGTGCGTGAAATTTTTGTGAAGAGCACTGCACTCTCTGCAGAGAATTTAGCGCATTCGACCAGTCGTGTCCTGTCGCCGGCAGCGCCTAACACTCCAATTAGTCTTTTTTGTGTTGGCGCGATACCAAGTTTTGCCCGTGCTACCATCACGGTCCTCTGTTCCACATGTTATCAGCGTCGCTCCTTTTGCTCCACACGGAAATGATACCTTTGCGGCCATGGGCGCTCCTGTTTTGCACTTATGAGAAATTGTTTACGCGTTCGTGTAATGAACGTTTATTGATGCTACCGGCGAGAAGAGCCCTCGAACAAGCATTGATATCATTCATTCATTTTGAAATTTCAAAAGCTGCAAAAATTAGCTTGGACAACGGCATGTTCTCGCAGAGTTAATACCTGCCCTATGACAGGTAATCAAAGCAGCGTAACATTCAGAACTTCGATATGGAGTGTTTGGGGACATGATTTCTATACTTGCCAGGAATTTCCTATGAGTGCAGCGATTTATTCCCAACTTGAGTAAAAGATGCACTCTTATTTCAGTGTTCATCTTCTTGAAACTTCAAGTATACTTTTAGTCGTGCGCTTAGCGATTACACGTGGCATTCACGTTACTAAATTCACCTGTAAAAATGTGCTGGTTATTCAAAAACATTCCTATTACTTTCCGAAGCGTTGTTTCTTTGGGTGTGACGTCACAGCTGAGCGCAAGAAAAGGCCCCAGGAACAAAACTACCTGCTTTGCCATTCGAGCGAGCAATAGGTGACGATCGTTTCGCGCTCCTTAATCCTCCGAAAGACCTGTCTCGAAAAACGCGTTTTTTCTCGCGAGCCGACTAACAAGATCGACTCCTGCATGCCTAGATTCGTGTACCGAGGCTGTATCACTGTTTCTCAGTGACGTCAGCAGTGGGCTTTTCTTCTCATTATTCTGGCTGGCACGTTCTTTATCCGTGCAGGCGCTCTCGCACACTCTGCAACGGGATGCCAAAGTGTGAGATTCCTATTATAGCACTCGATTTTCGCTCCGTGCCTTTCCGTGTGGAAGTTCTCGAAAACGAGATTACCGTTCACTACAACAGCGACGAAGTGTTTATCCAAAAGGAGAATTGCGTGCGTTTCCTAGATAAAATGCCGCCTAAACCATAGTGTGCAAAGCTTCAGAATTCATTTCAACATTTTCTTCTCCAACTTGTGCTTCCTGCTCTTACTGTACGGCTCACCAGTCCCCTCATCCAGCTGTTGACAGCTCACAGGAAAAGGTACAGTGCGAAATACAAGGTACAGCGCTCCTTTAGTCGTGTCTATTTTGTGCTGTACCTTTTCCCGTGAAATGAACCGGCAAGCTCAGACAAGTGCGCTTTTGTTCACAGATATAGCTCTGACAGTGTCTTTCTCTACGAGAAAAACTTTGGCATTTGCCCTTGTAGTAATGTATAGAATAACTTTGTTCTTATGCTGCCTGAAAGAAAACCTGAGTAAGGGCGTTCTGGGCTGGAAACAGTGGCAGGTACTTAGAGTGGATTGAGCACGAAAGTAGGTTTCAGTGGCCTGTGAAATCAAAGAACATATGAGCCGGGGCGTAGGGCTTCAAGAAAAAAATATACGCAATTATAGTCGTCTGCAACATGCTTTCCTGGCATTCATTGCACTGAGGGGGGCGTAGAAAGTTGACGAATGCATGTTTGAATTAACGCGATGCTAAGCAAAAGAAAGAGAGAGGTAGTAGACGGTTGGAAGACGCGCCGTGCTGAACTCACGGCTGAGGTTGGACGAAACAAACGCGGAACACCTACACACTATAAACAAAAGGGAGTAAAAAGGAAGTAATCTGTTCTCTAGCCCACTCCCTTTTGTAAACGGGAGTGCCTACTTCCTTTTTTCTCCCATACAGCAGTGTACGTGTTGAGAGTGTACACCAACCTATTTTGCATGAGCAGGTACGGCATCAGGTTGCTATTTGTGAATAAATATACAAAGAATAGAAGCGTCAAGTCGAGCAGCTATCTGCATTACAAACTTAAGTAGTGCGGTACGCTTGTTACGGAAAAAGCAAGAGGGAAAAACAGAAACTGCATGGACACGAATAATCAGAGAGCTATCAACTGCCTTCCTTGAGCAGAATGCCCCTTTTACATGAAAGATCAACAAATTTGGAGAAACCAATGAAGATCCTGAAGGTTGTTGATTATACGCGAGAGTATTACACACAGTTAACTTGAATGGTCGTAGGCTATGTCAGCAGTCAATTCTGCCGGTATCGCCTTTGGGTAATTTAAGAAAAAGGCGCTGTGTGTAGGAGCATGCATAGTAAACGACGATAGCTTAGCAACAATAGGAAACAATCTTACTCGAAGTCTAATTTTATGCGAGTGAAGAAGAAATATCTGATATTTTGCTTTCCCAATTCGCAGTATGCGGCAAAGCGTTTGAACGGTTTCGCGTTTCCGAACTTTGTGTGTATCTCTCTTTTCATATTTTCTTTGCATACTTATGTTTACAAGGCGACGCAGTCGTTCTGTAGCGTTGCTCGCAATAACCGATTGCCATCAAACAGCTATCTCATGGGCTATAAATAGTAATGCCCACTCATCAAGACTCCATTTCCTTTCGAAGAAAGAGAGAAAATAAAGACTGCACACAAGTGGCTGCCTGTCATTCTCACGCCGGTAACTCTCCGCATCGGGGCAGCACCAATTTTCGCTGTGTTCTTTCGCAAGAACTAGCCATTGCCTGCTCACGAGATTGCCTATACTCGTTCTCGAAGAGTGCAGAGTTATTTTCTTTTTTGTCTTGTATTCGGCCGCTCTTCTCCCAAAACGCTATGTGCAATTACTGTGTGAAATATCAATCCTGAAATTCGTAAGCGATAATTTTCTTCATCCCTCACATCCCTTTTGCACTCGTGTCCAACAATGCAAACTGTGCTAAAACTTTGAAACGTCAGAATAAATATCAAAGATGCATCACTGCATCGTAGTTTTTATCAGAAATTGGTGTTGTGATTGTTCGCTTTTGAACATGCTGTTCTCTATGTAGAAGAAGAACCTACAATACTAAATCTTCGCCATGAAGTTTTCATCCAGGGCGAGAGAACTTAATAATCGGTGAACTGGAGCATTGTTCTTACAGGTTTTTTCATGTTTCGAAGTAACACGGGAGGGTGAGACCGTGTGCCAGTGCACTGAAACCATCGGGCATTGAAGCTAAAGGACGCAGTCGAACAGCGACCTTAAAGTAGTGCTTTGTATTGTTTGCCACGGAGCCGGCTAGTGCGGTCGCGACGAACTCGCTGGAGCTCGGAATAGTGCTAAGAAAAAAACGTGCTAAAAATAACTTGTTTTTTCATTGGTTGTCGCAGTTCTTCCTCCTGCAAACGAATGTGCATTAATATATAGGCGTGTCACAAGGTACCTGACACAACTACATCGTGAACGCGCAAGGCATATACCCATCATAATGAAAAAAGTGGGTTCGAGCTGTGTCAGTTACACTTTAGTTTTTCTTTATGATGCTGAGTAGACATTTCTTTTACACCTCCTCCGATAAGATAAGTGCTGGTTTTCTTCTTGCCTTGTAGGCGTGCCCTTCTGCAGGGAGAGCTATATATGTTGACATTTTTCACCAGATTAAACAGTGGTAGTAAGTGCCCGTTTTGTTCTCTTTCTTGTGTGTCCTCGTCGCGCGGAAAATACCGGTATTATGCACTTTAATTATTTTGAAAACCTTGCTCAGCACAGGCAACCAAAGTGTGCAAAACATTTCCTTCTGTATGCATTTGTGTCATCAAGGTGTAATGCAACGGTGTCTGTTTCTAGCGCCGCACATCCTGTCCCCTAGTCACTCTCCATATTAAATGGCGGTGAATATTTACGTGGTGCTCTGTAATGCCGCGATACACTAAGCGTAATACTCTGTTCCAAGCCCTCCTGAAATGCGCTGCGAAATATTATCGCAAAAAATGAGGTCTCGGAGCTAGGAATTTACTTTATGCCCAGCTCTGCGTCCTAAATGATTAAAAATGGTCGTTTCCCAAAATAGCCAGCAGCGTGTGCGTAGCAGAGACCATTGACGTCAGTACTCCAGTCTGGTGTTATTACTTGGGAATGGGCTGAAGTCAGAACTCAGTGGTGAGGTCGTTTCACCTTTAAAGCTACACTTTTTGTTTTTTTTTTGCTAGCAGGGAACAACCATGTTTCTTGCGAAAAACCTTGCTCCCAACGACCGAACAGTTTTGTGTGGAGGAATTTGGCATCCTGATATATAAATAATCAGTCTTCTGTCTCCTAAAGAGCAAGTTAAGGAATAAATAGATACTTGCACATTGTTTTCAACGCCTGAAATCTCGCACTGCTATCATTATAAGCACTGAATTTATCAATATTACTTAAAGGGAGCAATGTCGCTACTGTCTGCGCGAGTTTATTAGAGAACTTCATAAATCGCGGAATGCCAAGAAGGAAATGTTTCACATTTGGAATAGTTAGTGCTGAGCTGAAAACAAGTATTCTCCCTCTGAATTGGTACCAGCGCCGTGATGTTCTCCTGTGTGCGCTGTTTCAAACATTTTAATAGTGCGTTTTTCACTTCATCAAAAAAATTAATGCAAATGAAATTCCTGCCCCTCAAAAATGATGAATTCAAGCGCTTCTCAGCAATTCCTTCTCAGAAATATTGCGAAACTTCTTTTTGTAAGCCCTTCAACTCTTAGCTCTGCAATTTCAACTATATCAAGCCGTAAGTCTTCTGCATGAAGCGCCCACACTACACATGGCGGCATATGCTACGGGAGTTTATTTTGCTTACAAGAGCGGAAAACTGTTTTCGTCATATCCAATTACTACAGTGCAATTAATCTTTGGCTAGGCCGATGAGCGCCAGAAAGATTTGTCAAAAATGTCCGCTAACATTTCAAGCGAATTGTTACTACACCGCTTTCATTAAGGTTTAGAGCATTTAATTTTCTTTTAAGAGTCCTAACCAAGTTTTCTTCTTTGTGTTTTACATTAAAAGTATAGATGATTATTGCAGTGCCGAAGGTCTACCTCCAAACTTTTTGCGTCTTGTGGTGAGGCCCTGTTTTCTCAAAAATTTCCTTCTAATTTACATGATTCTATTCAAGAACAAAAAAAAACACATTTAATCGAAACATATTTCAATATCAAGCATGCTGCTGCTCATAAAAATGTCCAAAGCAGTGCGCAAGAAGCCGAATGCACACTTACAGTTAGGAATGAGCAGCTGGAAGCCATATATAAAAGTGTTTATGGGCCTTTACAATAGCCACTAACTCCAGGATGCAAGCAAAAACAAGCTGCAAAACTTGGCGAAGGAACAGTTGTATCTTGTTTTTAATGCCGCAGGTTACAGACGAAATAAGAATTTGGACAAAAAACGAAGCGGTGTTTGACACCGTGAAGCCTATGCCAGCTCTCGTACTCCATCGCATTGCTTTCCTTCCTGAAACGCTGTATTGCCCAACGCTACCGTTCTCTGAAGAGTCCTAGCACACACAACTCAGGCCATTGGAGTCAAGGAAAAGAAGCCGTTCTAAAGCGCCTTTAAAAGTATATAGTTGCTTTTGTATGCCTTCAGAATATGGCTTCTTTTTCTTTGTCACCTTTTTTTCACAAAAGCGTGCAGCGTACAGAGAAAACTTACAGTGCGTTATTCGCGAGGAAGGACAGACTGCTTTATGCCTGCTTTCAGGAAGAAACAGTGAAGGTCGTTTCTCTTAAAACGTCGAAGAAAAAAGTTATACATGAAATTCCTTTCCCAGAGTACAAGAGGCCGCCTTACAAAGAGGAGCCTGCGGCTTTACTAGTATATTTATGTTTATTTCCCAGCATGATATTTGTGCACGAACAGAAAATAGCGCTTCCGTGGAGACACTTACTGAGAGTCCTTCTGCGAGCCTTCGCTTTTATTGTTTCCCCAGCCTTTGCAGAAAAGGCGTCGTTAAAAAGTAAAAATGGCCTCGGCTTTCAAGGCGACACACGTTGTTTTTCCTCCGCTATATCTCGATTTCTGCAATCGTCGCGTCATTTTGACCTTAGAGAAAGAGGACATTCACGTCTCCCTCTAACTAATAACAAGGATGCGACAGTGGCCTTCTTTTTTCCCTTCACATTTGACTTTAGTAGCGCAGTACTAAGGTCACTGTGCATAGTTAAGCGAAAATCTATATTGATGGCGACGAATAAATCCTAGCGTAAAAAAACGCGGGCCGAACTTTCTTCGTGCCATGAAGCCGTAGTAAAGCGAGTTCGTTTCGTCATAGAATGCAGGACAAAGGAACCAGGAACAAAGAAACCATGCGTAGAGTTTGCTTGATACGAAAGAAACGGAGGGGATCGAACAGTTATCACCAAATGGGTGTGTTTAAAACTCGGCATTCAAGTCTTGTAATACTTAAATGATCGTCATCGCCATCATATGTTTTTCGACTTCAATGATAAACTTTCTCTGTAAAACAAACAAGAAACTGCTTCACATATGGTGCGAAGAGTTCATAACGCAGCCTATTGTGTAAATAGCATTAGTTGAAATGACTTCTACAAAAAGAGTGGGCGCGACTCTCTCACCACCTAAAATAAAGAGCACAGTAGTAGAAAATAACGCGCTGTGCTTTTGTTTTCGAAGTGGCTCAGGTTCATTCGCGAACTACGCTGCCATTAATAGGCGTGTTCAGCGTGTCAAACTGAACTCATAAAGCTCTCACCTTTTCGCATGAGAAACGCATCGATGACGAGGCATTTCGAAGGCCTTGAAAAATTCAAGAAAATTCATAGCAGTCCAAGGCTTTTGTTTTCAGTACAACGCTCAGATTATGCGTGTGCTTTATTGCTGCTTCGATTTGTTGTTGTCAGCACTGACATTCCGGCAAATTTAATATATTATTATACTTCAGAAACTTAAATTCAAGGCAACAAAGCTCTCAGCTGACACTTTGGCAGGCGTCATATCAGCCTGCACCTTCCACAAAATTTTTGCCAGATAAGCGAGGGTGCGGGACCTTGCAAGCTTTGTATATAAAAATAACCAGACTGCGATCGAGGAGAGCTTGTTATTCCCTTTCAATTGCCATCCCATTTAGACGGAATAAATATGCCGTGCGTGACGTACGTTCGGTGGAGGGGCTTCCTGTTTGTAAACAACAATATGCTTGCCACTGCAATTTCTTCAGTTTAGCTTGATTAATCCGCTTATCTCGCATCCTATCTGTAGTTTTTATTCTTTAACGGCCTGCATACGGCGACGAAAGCTTTTAGTACGGTGCTGTAGCGTTTCGTTTAGTTAAATACTATAATGCAACGAACGTTATCAGTCGTCAGTAGAAGAATGTGCATGCTTGAAATTCACTTTCATATTTTGCGTTTGCATCCTATTTTCGCCTCCATTCTCATTTCTGGAACCTGCAAAATATTTTCTGGTTTTCTTTCTGTAATGCTGGATAAATCATAAATAACAAAGAAATAACTACACCGACAGAAGGAAGTACTTCCATGTGCGCAATTGCTTCACATTGCTTTCCAAGAGGTAGTCCAGGATAATACTAAACTGCAGAATGAAGAATTGCAATAGTCACTGCATTCTGTTTTTCTCAATAAACCTTTGTTCTATTTAGCATTGTAAATGTTTGAAAAGCCCCCGCAATATTTACGAGCAGAGCCGTAGTCTGTTTTTAAATCTCCGGGATAAGCTCTTTCAAGCACCTGCAAGAAATGGAACCATCAATTTAAGAGAAATCTAATTCCTTGCTCATAAGCTCCGCACTTCGAGTTCTATTTTTGTTCTGATGAAGGTAGATTAAGATTGCTGCGAAAGAAGTTTTTGTTTTTCACTTTTCTGTGTCTACTTTTAATGTTCCTGCATTCGCGGCCCCTGGCATCAGTCTGTAAACTGCCTTTTTATGCGCATGCACTTTATACCACTACGATATGTAGACCAAGCACAATAGTTGCGGCTCAATTTGGTAACTGTGTTATTGCTCAGTAAAAATAAACCATTACTACAACTATCAATCTTTTTGCATAAATTTAGCAAACAGTTTACTTGAAATTGAAGTAAATGCGATTTTAATTTTGTCTCTCCTTGTCTTGGTGCAGAAAGGGGGGACATGTCTTTGCTCCTGCTCCTGCTGGCGGCCATATTTGTCTTCGCCGTTGTCCTCGTGGTGACGTACTTCACGTACAGGCGCCTCTACGACAACCTGCAGTTCAAGCCGAAAGTGCTGAACGACAGTCCCGTCCACGTCAAGATCGCACCGAGGTACGAAATGTTTGAAAGTACAATGAGGCAGGCGGGACACTGCTACACCTTCTCCAGGGAAGACACCAGAAGTGTATGCCAGATTTTAGCGGCGAGATTAACCTGCAGGCCTGCAATGCAGTGTGCGGAAAAAATGCAATTTTAAACCGTTTCTAAGTGTCTAGAGTGCAGTGATGCATACACACTGCAAAGGTGCTTTCGAAAAGTGCAGTTGCACAGTTGTTGCTTCAAGAAGTTCTCAGTCAAATTTAGTTTTCAGCTTACTAGTTTGGCTGGCCAAATACTTTTCATGTACGATTTTTCTGCGCAAACAGGACACATTGTCTTTTTGCATTAACAAAGTTTCAAGAAAAATAGAACGGACTGCCATATTTACTAAAAATGAAAAGCGTGAGTGCTCCTGTAACATTTAATAACTCGTTATACGCTCCGTATTTTACAACGTGACTGTCAGTAATTGCAAAGAATATAAAGAAGGTGATGAGAAATTAATCGTACAAACTAATAATGTAAGCTCGCGTTCTTTAAGCAACGCCATCCTCTCATTCCGGAGCGCGTTTATATTGCTTCAGCAAATGGGTCAGCATTCTCAACGGCTGCTTCAAGTTCCCGTTTCTCGGTTTGATAAATTAAAAATTGGTTTTTGAGGAAGCCAAATGGCGCAGTAATTGTCTCACATCTCCACGGACATCCGAACTCCTCCGTAGGAGAAGGAAGGAAGGAGGGAGTGAAATAATAAAGGGAGAAAGAGGTGTTGTAGTGTAGGACTCCGGAATAATTTCGACCACCTGGAGTTCAGGTGTCCGCCGATATGTGAGACAGATACTGCGCCATTTCCTTCCCTAAGAATCAATTTTCATTTTTCATCTCTAATGTGCACTGATGTCGCACAGCACACGGGCGCCTTTTGCGTTTCTCCTCCATCGAAACGCGGCCGACGCGGTCGGATTACGTCCAGCTTTCAACGTGCCCACTTTTTAGGTGGCCGATGTCGCTTTCTTTGTTTAGTTGCTCTAGAAACGTGAAGTTCATGGATTTCCTGCGTAAATCTGAGGTTGGGTAGAATTTGTGTTTTTGCCGGAGCCTAGCCGCCCCATGATGTGCTGAAATAAGACACAAAGGAATACGAATCCTTTCACATTGCACAGACTGCTGTAGCAAGGATATCTGAAACACATTACACCTACCAGAGGAGGAACGCAGGGCTTATTGCTAAATATTAAGAAAAATGCGGGCACGATTGGTAAAAAAAAGACAAGAAGCGATTGCAGGCACAAAGAAACCACTCGATAGACGAAACAAAATACTCATACTTGCAAATATAACACGGCAAAAACAGCAGTTTTTTTTTGTGCAGAAAGGTAACCAACAACTCTTTTTCATAACAGAAATGCAAAAAAATAAAAGCAGAGCAAAAATAGCTTTTTTTTTAATCGGCGCGGCACAATCAGGAATTCAAATTCGCTGTCACTTGAAACGAATGGCACTGTGTGAGATCATTTTATTGCTTTCTATTACAGCCTTCGCTTTGTTGGGAGAATCGAACGTTCCAATATCAGGCCACCGAAGCTTCTGATCCTTCTCAGTGAGTGATGTGTATGAAGAAATTAAAACAATTAAAAACCGTGTTGTTTTAGATTTCTATGACCATTGGCTTCCCTGATATGTATATCATTACCGTCCCCTCAATTTCCTGTTTTGCCTGCTCGATGCCTTCGAGAGACCCCTGTCTGTGAGAGTATTGATAGCATATGTGAATAAGATGGTTCTCCCATAGCTGCCAGCCTCACCGCTGTGACACAGTGCGCGTTGCATTTGGTGTATGCCACGACGTTCCCTTTCCCGCCGCTGTGAGTGTCGGTGGTGCTGGTGAGCACTCATAAAGGTAAGGCTTCGGGCAACCCGCGTACACTCGAAAATATAAGGCTCGAAAGCAGCCGTCATAGCTCAGTTGATAGAGCACAGTACATGAAATGCAAAGGTCGTGCGTTGGAATTCCATTCGTGACATGTGTTCGCTTCTTCTGCTTTTAAATTAATTGCGCTTCAGTGCGAAAAAAGATCACACGTTTAATTCCACCTTGATCAACTGTGCAAAGTAACAAAAATATTTCAGCTTTCTTTGGTTCCAGTGGGCGTGAGTAATAATTTATGTGCGTGTCTTAATGAGCTCCTCCTTTCGCTGCCATTTTCCGCTCAATAAAAGATGTCTTCAACGCTTCACCTTTGTTTCATCACAAAAAAATGTTAAGGTGTAGAAACACTGAAAGTGACCGGACGAGGGCCGATGTCGAAGATACCTAATGGCACTTTTTCACGCGACCACAGCAGCTTTGCCCCGGTCTTTTCTTCGCAGGTCCCCGAGCTCTTCGAACGTACCATCCATCAAGATCAGCCACAGCCTTCCCGAGATGAAGGATGTAGTGTCGGAGGCGGTGCCTGATGGTGTCGGCAAAAAGGTGGCTCCTCTGCGGCAGATCACTCTTCCAGCGGTGCCCACCCGACACCTCACGTTTCAGAGGCAGCTGTCGCATCGGCTGGACCTCTCCACAACGGTGCCCTTCGAAGGTGAGCTTCTCTTTTCTCCTTTGACCGCCTCTTTTGGTTTGTTGCGGGGAGGCACAACTAAGAGGCTTATCTATTGTTGCGCGCTGTTGCGTCCGCCGAAGGTCGTGGGCGCCAAGCATGGTTTAGCAAACTGAGACGGTAGAATTTGCTAGGTGACAGCGCCGCTCCCACTTTATGGGCTCGAATATTATCAACTGAGAGGTGAACGTTAACTCATCTCCGCTTGATGCCGTTATAAGGCAATCTCTCTAGAGGCCATTAGTGACATGCGCAGTTAGTTTTTTTACTCGAATAACACCGTAAAAGCCAGCTGCGGTTGCATATAAAGATCGCCGTCGTTCTATTAATGGCTTTAAATTGACCGGGGTAGAGAGGATACTCTAGTTTAATGTGCCGCCTTACGCTTGAATAAATGGGAGTTAAAGATAAAAAGATAAAAGAATCTGGTAGATTTAACATGCATAAAATAAATTTCCAAGACTTCCGGACCCACCTACTGCAACGGCTGGCGTTAGTAAGACTACGAAGGCAACCTAATTTCTCCGGTTGCTAATTCAATCCACTTTGCTCTGAGGTAAATTCAGATGGCTGTAAATCATCGTATTTTTCTGCGGCGTTGTGCGCAATATTTTTGCAAGTATCTCGAACGGCTCTTGAAGTTCAGGTGAAGTCAAAGGGGAGGTGCACTTTCTATTATGACGGCAAGTTCACTCGGCTTAACAGCTGAGAAGTTGTTATCTGGAAAGTAATACATACCACGCCAAGCTCAGCAGCGTGTCGAGCATACTTTAGCAGTTAAGCATGTGTACAACAAAGTTTGATTTAAAGAATATAGCCCAGCAGCAGTAAACAAGGGAAAGAAAATAACAATACCTTGAACTTATTATTGAAGGAGTATAAACGCCAAATTTTTGCTTGCGTGTTTTGTTCTTCCAATTGACGCGTTAGACATTAAAATACATGGACCACCGCGTTGTATTGACCTACCAGTGATAAAACTTTTAATTTCTATTTTGTTTCGGTTTGATCAACCTAACGCTGGCTGTGAAGTGTAGTTCACACTTAAGTCACCTGAGCCACGAAAAAAAAAAGACAATATATCTTCTTCTGAGTAGTTTGTTGTCAGACCAGCTCTTGAAGCAGGCTGGTTTAAGTATTCCAGTGTTATAAAAATACGTGTTAGCGCATACATTCGAGGTTTTTCGCGCGTTATGTGACTCAAGTGTAGACTTCACGTCAACGCCACCGTTCGGTTGATGAAACCCACATTCAAACAGCATAGGAGAAGAAATTCAATTTGAAATCATTGAGAGGCGTTAGGCGAATACCATGCGGTGATCAATGTATTGTATAACACATCATTTGAAGCAAGAAAACACGCAACTAAATTAGGTGTCTGTGGTCCTCTTAAAGTATGGAAATACTAAGAGATTTCTGACCGCTGCATAAGTGCGCCTTATTAGCCTATGTCATATAGCGGGTAATCTATTGGTTTTTGTTTTTATAGCTTTGGTTCCAGCTCGAAAGAAATCGAGGAGACTGGAATGAGGCGGAACAGTCTTTAATCAGAGCAGAATGACACTTTGGCCTACGCAAAGGGAAGACTCGGGCAGCAAACGTTTACTTATGCAGAAAGCTATGAGGCTGAATCCGCCGGAGTGTTATGCGTGAAATAATTGGAGATATCAGTTGCATATGTTGTTTTTTCGTGTTCTCAAACTTAGCCCTCCAAAAAACGAAGCTCTTTCTTTGCAGTATGCAACATGCAACAGCGTGAAAGTCACGGAACTGTGGGCGCCATACAACCCGAACTGTACGACCAGGAAGGGGTCACATCCGGCGAGTCTGGCCGGGACTCCACTGATCTCACCGCGTCGGCCACAACGTGCGGAAAGCTGCACTTCACCCTCAAATACGATGTCGACATAGAAGGCCTCGTCGTAAAGGTTAGAAGGCTGCCAATTTTAGTGCTTTCATTTGCGGTTCAGTCTGGCTCGAGCTTGACCGATTCTAACTTGAAGTCAGAAAACATACCGTTTTCTTTTTCGACGTTTTAAACTGAGCTATCTCTCAAAATGCGCGAAAGATTCGTCCTCTCGTCTGCTCATGTAGATTCTTCGCAACATGGGCGTTATGTACGTGATGATGCGCAATTAAGAGGCGATCGGTTTGATAACGTTAGTTATTTATTTTTGAAATTTTAATTTCAGAATGCAAGGATATGTAGATAAATTGAATGCCGCCGACATCTAAGCGAGGCCTCTTCCTAAATGTTCTGAATCGGCATCGTGAATAGATATATGTAGTAAAGAAAAAATCAGTCGAGTGTCCTGTGAAGAAGAAAATTCGAATTTCCCGTTCATACGTCACACTTGGATGCTTTATGCGACGCACGAGTTGGAGCCATCTCATTTCATTATGCATCAAAAGCGATCCAAAATATCATCTTGTGTCTTTGAAAGTCGCCTTGAATTCTCGGGTGTAAACGTCCCAAAACATAACGCGACGTTGGCTTCCCTGGGGTATATGTTCGTCGCTCCATGTTTACTGAGAAAAAGAATCTTTATCAATTTGTGAACGGCGTTTCCGGTTCGCGTTTGCTTGGCGAAAGCAACAGGGAATTCGTGCGAAGCTATTCTGAGCGCTGCCGGAGGGCAAAGCGCGCTCGGTAACACGCTCTGGGCACAGAAACTATGGTTCCTCTATTTACCATCCGGCTGACGCGGTTCACGTAAACAAGTCTTTAAAATAGAGCGCATCTTCGCCGAGTTCCTTTTTTCCATTCTATTCAATACGAACAGTATTGCTTTGAAATTCACTAAAGCAGCCGATTTTTAATACAAGCTAAATGCTCACTTCTTTATTATACCGCCGCGCTTATTCGTTGGCGAATGTAAAAACATTCTTACCGCATGTGGTAATAACTGCGTCGGCAAGTTCGAAATTCATTCAGACTTTCTTGGCCTTGTATGCTCACTTCTTTATTATACCGCCGCGCTTATTCGTTGGCGAATGTAAAAACATTCTTACCGCATGTGGTAATAACTGCGTCGGCAAGTTCGAAATTCATTCAGACTTTCTTGGCCTTGTTTGGTAGCACAGTTTTTGGATGGTTATGCGTGTTTTGTGCGCATGGGAACAATTTAATAACTTCTTTATTTCCATCAGTGACGGAGGAGACTGCGAGTAAAAGTCGCTTTAGAGGCAAACGACTTGACTAGAGCCCGCAGCCTCCTTTACAAGGTAAACAGCGATTGAGCAGGAGATATACATAGCAATTTACCACATGTGAACTTTGCACCAAAAATAAACGCAAAGACACAAATTACCTGAAAAACGCTCTTCAATTATTTAAGAAAGATTGAGTGACAAAGTGTTGACGTAAAACTCGTACATCAGTTATACAAATATCAAGACTTGATTTCAGAAACAAATTTAAAATTGTTGGTAGTATGTATGAAATCTTTTGTGTAGAATAATTGGCACGCGGAGTGACTACCTTCCACTGTTCCGTACAACTTGTGATGTAAGAATGTGTGTTCCTGGTGAGATTAGACAACTCATGAAGGAACTGTAAATTCTCTTTTACCTTCTGTTTGAAAGCTTGACTTAACTTGTAATGATAAAGGTTAAACACGGGTATTATATTTGCTTTCGGAAATAAGTATGATGTGTGGTCATTGTAAGGCATGTTAAATAGTACTCGCAAAAACTTTTTCTGAAGTATATGTATCTTTTCTAGATTCGTGCGTGATGTGGTACCCTACACGAGCAGATAGTAATAAAGTTTAGAGAAAAATAGGGTGTTATAAACAAGAACCTTGATTCTTTAAAGTAATAGTGGTCTCAGCCGCAACATCATGCCATCTGCACGAGATAATTTGCCCAATATCGATTCTATGTGCATGTCCCAAAGCATATTCTGTGTGAAAATAACTCCAAGTATTTTAAAACTATCTACAATTTCTATGTTTACATCGTCATAGACAAGGTTGACGGAACTG